>NC_052162.1:124207651-124507651 GCF_902713615.1 Scyliorhinus canicula
TTTCTCAGCCTCACCTGATCGGCCACCTTAAGGTACGTCTCCTGAAGCATAGCCACGTCCGCCTCCAGCCCCTTCAAGTCCGCCAACACCCGGGATCGCTTCACCGGTCCATTCAGCCCCCTCACGTTCCATGTGACCAGCCGAATCGCGGGGGGGGGTCTTCCCCCTCCCTCTGCGCTGGTCAGCCATAGCTCTTCCTCGGCTCACCACGTGCCCGCAGAAATCCCCCGGCCCGATCCCCACGGTGGCAGACCCCCCCCCATCACCAACAGTTCCCCTTCGGCCCTTCCAGCAGCAACCCGGTACGCACCCACGGCCCAACACACAGGAACAAAAAGGGCGAGTGACCCAACGGGCCCGCGATACAGCTCCCCAGCCCTCCACCAGTGAAAAACAAAAAAAAACCCACCAAAATAAATAATTAAAGAGCCCCAAAAAGCGAAAAAGCAAAAAGGAACCAACAAAAACAGCAAACAGGAAAAAAGGATACCAGGGAGGACAATGCCTCCGGACAGTGTACATCAGTCCCCAGCCCCCCCAGTCCTCAGTTCGAGTCCAGCTTCTCTGCCTGGACGAAGGCCCAGGCGCCCTCCGGGGAGTCAAAGTAGAGCGGGCGATCTTTCTAAGTGACCCAGAGGCGTGCCGGCTGCAGCAAGCCGAACTTCACAGCCTTCTTGTGAAGCACTGCCTTCGTACGATTAAAACCAGCCCTTCTCTTCGCCACCTCCGCGCTCCAGTCCTGATAGATCCTGATCTCTGCATTCTCCCACTTGCTGCTCCTCTCCTTCTTCGCCCAGCTCAGCACACACCCACGGTCAACGAAGCGGTGAAAACGGACCAGCACCGCCCTAGGCAGCTCGTTCGGCCTGGGTTCCTCAGCAGCACTCGATGGGCACCCTCCAGCTCCAAGGGTCCCTGGAACGACCCCGCGCCCATTAACGAGTTCAACATCACGGCCACATAGGCCCCCAAGTCCGAACCTTCCAGTCCCTCCGGGAGGCCCAGGATCCGCAAGTTCTTCCGGCGGGAGCGGTTCTTCATCTCCTCCATCCTCGCTTGCCATTTCTTGTGAAGCTCCTCGTGCGGCTCCACCTTCACTGCCAAGCCTAGAATTTCATCCTCGTTCTCCGAGGCCTTTTGCCGTAACTTGCGGATCTCTGCGCCCTGAGCCGCCATAAGCTTGTCCAATGAGGCCTTAAGCGGTTCCAGGAGCTCAGCTTTCAGCTCTCTAAAACAGCGTTGAAGCAGCTCCTGCGCCCACTGCTGCCATGCTACCAGTTCCCCGCCTGCCGCCATCTTGTTTTTCCTGCCTCGCACCTTTCTCTGCTCCAAAGCCGATTTTTTGACTGCCCCGCTCCTAGTCCATCCACCAGCAGATGATCGCAGCAAATGTGTCCCCCCACCGGGAAAAGTCCAGCCAGTGCTGCTACGGGCCCTTAAAAGAGCCCAAAAGACCGAAACAAGCGGGAGCCACTGAACGTGCGGCTTAGCTCCGCATCACCGCAACCAGAAGCCGTTTGCCTTGTATTCCTTCTCAGCTTTGTCTGGTGTCCCTGAACAGAATCCTGTTCTCTTTCCAGGTTTTCAGACCCAGCTATCCCCGAGTTGCCTCCGAATCTTCTTTCCTGCAGATTACTCCACTGTACAGCTTTTCTTACAGCAAAGCTGAGAGAGTTGCTTTCTCTCTCCAGCTTCGAGCAGAGTTGGGAGCTGTTCCCTGCTCCGTGACCTGATTCCAACTGCCTGCAACTGCTGCTAGCTTTCAGCTATAAACTAAAGAACAAAAGAAAGCTGTTTGCTACTTTACAGGGCCTCTCTAGTTGTGAAACAATTATATTTCCTTTATGTGGAGCTATCTAAACACAATAGTATCTCAGGATGAAGCTAACCCCCACACAGACAGCCTTTAACATCTAACTACAGCTCCCTTCAAGGCACAAAGCATCTGCCGAAAACTATTAATGTTTATCCATACAAAAATAAATCCCTTAAAACTACCTTTGGTTACCTAATTCTCCCAGTCTCAAAGAGCATCAGCCCACTGGAAGCAAAGTCGTAAGACCGGCCAGTCCAGCAGAAAGAAACCCTCCGACCCTCCCACTTCACCAAGTGTCAGAATGAACATAACAGCAGAATCCAACCCCTGTCATCACTTGTGAATTCACTGGCGTGAAGAACTTTCTCCTAATCTCAGTCCTCAGTGGTTTACCCCGTATCCTCATAATTCGCTGGTGTTTCAATAGATCGGATGACCGAGTGAATCCCTTCCTACAAACCCTTCCCACAGGGCTACTTCCTGGTGTGAGTGCGCTGATGTTCCATCAGTACCGAAGAGCTTTTGAAGCTGCTCCCACAGTCAGAGCATTTAAAGGGTCTCTCATTGGTGTGGGTGACATCGTGTCTCAGCAGGTTGGGTAAATGAGCAAATCCCTTCCCACACTCAGTGCAGGTGAATGGCCTCTCCTTGGTGTGAACTCGCTGGTGTCTCATCAATTGGATTGCAGTCGTGAATCTCTTCCCACACTCAGCAAGTAAATGGTTTCGCCTCAGTGTGAACCCGCTGGTGTATCAGCAGGTCGGGTGACTTAGTGAATGCTCTGTCTTACTTGCGCAATCCAGTGGCTCTTTTTCTTTTAATAAGTTTCTGGAAACTTTTACTGTTTTTGCTTAATGCGTGTTTTTTGTTGGACACCAATTTCCAAGACATTTAATGATTTTGGAGAGGAAAGGGAGTATGAAGATGGGGAGGTAGTTTGCACAGAGGATGGGATCAAGGGCTGGTTCTTTATGGAGAGGGTGATGTTAGCAGTTTGCAGATTGAGACAGGAAGTGAGGGAACAGTAAAAACAATCAGCTCAAATGGGGAACGTGTCTGCTCAGTAACTTAGTGAGGATAGGGTCAAGGGAGCAGGGGGTGGGTCTCGTGGACAAGGTGAGCTCAGAGGGCAAGAGGAGAGCGAGGAGAAAAATGAAAGATGGGAATCAAGGTTCAGAGAAGGATGAAGTTTCGGGACAGTTTGAGCCGGTGGGTTGGTGGAAGGGAGGGAGGCAGCTGATCGATTGTCTCAGCGACAAAGAAGCTCCACGAGCTCCTCACACCTGGAGGTGAAGATGGAGGAGACAGGAGAGGGACAGCACTTCAAACTTATGTTGGAGACACTAAAAAGATATGTCACACTATGTTTAACATAAAGCTGATTTATTTATCCAAAATATTAACCCCTAATTGAGCAGGAGTATATTAGCATCAGCAGAAACAGACCCAATGAACACAATTGCATCCTGGATGTTATCCACTGCAGAATCCAATCACAGTAATTACATGTGAACTCGCTGATGTATTAACAGGCTGGACAAACAATCAATCCCTTCCCACACACTGAGCAGGTGAACAGCCTCTCTCCAGCATCAGCAACTGGTGTATAGTGAGTTGAGATGATCGCCTGAACCCAGTCCCGTATGAGAGCACCTGAACGGTCGCTTGTCGGTGTGAACACGTTGATGGGATATCAGTTCTCCTGAACCTCTACAGCACTCCCTGGAGGTGAGCGTTTAAACAGGTTTTCAGTGTGACTGCGCTGGTGTTTCCGCAGTTTAGATAAATGAGTGAATCCTTCCCCACACTCGGAGCACGTGAAAGGCTTCTCCGCAGTGTGACTGCGTTGGTGTTTCCGCAGGTTGGATAAACGAGTGAATCTTTTCGCACACTCGGAGCAGGTGAACGGCTTCTCCCCAGTGTGAACTCGCTGGTGTGTCAGCAGGTTGGATGAATGAGTGAATCCCATCCCACAGTCAGAGCAGAGGAACGGCCTCTCCCCGCTGTGAACTCTCTGGTGGTTCAGCAGGTTGTATGAATGAGTGAATCGCTTTCCACACTCAGAGCAGATAAATGGCCTCTCCCCGGTGTGAATTCGCTGATGTGTCACCAGAGTGGATGACTGAGTGAATCCCTTCCCACACACGGGACAGTTGAACTGCCTCTCCCCAGCATGATTGCGCCGATGAGCTTGCAGTTCAGATGGGTATCTGAATATCTTCCCACAGTCTCCACATTTATATGGTCTCTCTCCAATGTGAATGTGCTTGTGTTGCAACAGGCCAGAAAATCGTCTGTAGCCTTGTCCACACTCAGAGCAAGTGTACGGTTTCTCCCCATTGTTAACGGTGCTTTTTCCTTCCATGTTCAAAATCCGATGGTACTGACCTAATGGTGAATTGGGCGACTCCGTCAGATCCTGATGTGAGGTTCAAGTTTCCGAACTGCAAATCCTCCCCTTCGAACACCCTATGAAATTGATTTAAAACAGAAAAAAAGGGAGTGAGAGAGAATCCACAAAAACAGAAAGGCCGGTTGTGAAATTGAGCTGAATGAATCTGGTCATTTGTGGGGCCGGCACTCGGAAAAGTGACCACGGAAACTGCTGGATTATTGCAAAACCAGAACTGGTTCACTAATGTCCTCAGGGAAGGGAAGCTGCCACCTGGTCTGGGCTGGCACAAGACTCTGGGGGAGAGGGAGGAGGGAGGGGGAAGACTTGAGGGAGCAGATTTTATATATCTTAAACTCAACAAGAGTTTCATGTTACGTCCAAAACCCTTCACCTGGAGGTTATGTGAATGCAATCATCTCCAAGTGTCCCTCCAAGTCAGAAAACATCCCGAATTATCTGACTCAGTAATGGATAAGCAGAAATGTCCTCCATTTAAATATTGGGAAGAGGAAAGCGATCGTCTTCAGTTTCTGCTACAAACCCCACTCCCCAGCTATTCTCTCTATTGCAACTCTGAGGCTGAACCAGTCTGTCCATAATCTGGTTGTCAAATTTAATCCCAAATTGAGTTTCTGACCACACAGCACTAAGACTGTCTATTCCCACCTCAGTAACATTGTCCAGATTTGCTGCTGCCTCATCCCATCAGCTGCTGAAATTCATTCATTCCTTTGTCACCTCAAACCTCAACTACTCTAATGTTCCCCTTGCCAGCCTCTCAGATTCAACTCCACATAAGGTCATAGCAAACTCTGCTGCTTGTGTGCGTATTCACACTAATACCTGTTTACCCAGCACCAGGAGTGACCAACTCCAATGGAGGAACATAGAAGCAGGAAGAGGGCATTCGGCCCTTCCAGCCTGCTCCACCCTTCATTATGATCATGGCTGATCATCAAGTTCAATACCCTGATCCCACCTTCCTCCTCATATCCCTGATCCCTTAAGCCCCAAGAGGCTTGTCCAATTCCTTCTCAAAATTGAATAATGTTTTGGCCTCAATTATTTTCTGTGGTAGCGAATTCCACAGATTCACCACTCTCTGGGTGAAGAACTTTCTCTTCATCTCCGTCCTAAAAGGTTTACTCCTTATCCTCAAACGAAAACCTCTGGTTCGGTCTCCCCCACCATCGGGAACATTCTGAATCTATCCTGTCTAATCCTGTTAGTTTCTATGAGAATCCCTCTCACTCTTCTAAACTCCAATTAATATAATCCTAACCGATTTAGTCTCTCCTCATATGACAATCCCGCCATCCCAGGAATCAGCCTGGTAAACCTTCGCTGCACTTCCTCCATAACAAGAACATTCTTCCTCAGATAAGGACACCAAAACTGCACACAATACTCCAAGTGTGGCCTCACCAAAGCCCTGTACAATTGCAGTAAAACATCTCTATTCCTGCACTCGAATCCTCTCGCTATGAAGACCAACATACCATTTGCCTTCTTTACTGCTTGAATGCCTGCCATTGCTTTGCGAGGAGGGGTAGATGGTGGGAGGTCTTAATGACAAAACCATTGACAGGGGAAATGGGAAAAATCTCTTGAGACTGGACTGTGGAAGGATTATGGAAACTGGAGCCACGTGGGTTTTAGGGGTGCCTAGTGGACACCATTTACATGGTGGAGGAGGCCAAAGAGTTGTCCAAAAACAAAAATATATTCTTGCAACATTCCAGATATAAATATTTGACTTACACTCTGCCTATTCTACCACCAACAGTGTGCACTCAGCTCCATCGGACCTCATGCTGTTCCCAGACACTCCATGCTGGTCCCCAACATATAAACACAAAACCTCTGTCCCGCTCCCCTCACCTGAAGCTTACCTCCCTAACCCTAACTACCCTTGCACAGTCAGAAGTCTCTCATCAAACTTCCTCCCCCACTCACTCAGAAGCCCTTCAAACTCCCTCCCCTTCTCACTCAGAGCTTCCTCTCTTCAGACGTCCTCCCCCACTCCCTCCAACTGCCCCTGCGCTCTCACAATCTACTTTCACCAATCTTTGTTCCCCATTCCCTGTGGCTATTATTTAGATCCAAAACATTAACTGTTTCTCTCCACAGATGATTCCAGCCCCGCTGAGTTTATCCAGCATTTTATGTTTTTATTTCACATTAGGGCAGCATGGTAGCACAATTGGATAGCCCTGTGGCTTCACAGCGCCAGGGTCTCAGGTCGATTTCCCCGCTGGGTCACTGTCTGTGCAGAGTCTGCACATTCTCCCCGTGTCTGCGTGGGTTTCCTCCGGGTGCTCCGGTTTCCTCCCACGGTCCAAAGACGTTCAGGTTAGACGGATTGGCGATGACCAATAAAGGTTAGATGGGGTTATTGGGTTATGGAGATAGGGTGGAAGTGAGGGTTTAAGTGGGTCGATGTAGACTCGATAGGCCGAATGTCCTCCTTCTGCACTGTATGTTCTATGTCCTATTACCAGCATCTGCAGTATTTTTCTTTAATTTGAACCTTCTGGCCAACCAATCAGGGAAGCCAAAGGCCAACCAATAAAGGAAGTGAAAGGCCAATCTGGGCAGTGGGAAGTTCTCCAGTGTTTCCATCATCCGGGTCACTGGCACCGTGAAACCCCGCCCACTCTGCCCGCAGAGTCTGCGCTTGCGCATCGCTGCCCGCTGAAATAAGATGGCGGCCGCTAACTCGGGCCTGTTCCCGGGGACAAAGCCCTGGAGCAGAAAGTACGGGATCTGCAAACTCCTTCCGGGCCTTGCAGCCTGAGCGACTGTTTCATAAAGCCTCCGCTTCCTCCCCATCCGGACTCCGGCTCCATTCCTCCCTCCGCCTCACCAACTCTCACCTGCCGAAAAATCCACCTACTGCATCCGTAGGGTCCCGAGCAAAGTGACACCGCGCATGTCATAAAGCCTCGGACTGCGCCTGCGCACAGGGCTCCTGTGGACTGAACAGGGCATATTCACAAACGCTGCGGATGCTGGGTAATAACTCCCAATCAGGAGTAGAAAATAATTTATGTTATCTAATTGAAATAATTCAATAAGATGAGCACAAATTCGTGTGAATGGATGATCTACTATCTTCTATTTAGCAATGTGATTTAAATGGCTGCTTTCCGAAGAGAGTGAATTGAGCATTTAAAGGTTTCTGCCGGCTCCCCTCCACCGTAAAGTAATGGGTTTCACTACATTCAATATCAGAATCACTGGTTCCTCTCCTTATTCCTTGCTACTGAATATTTTTTCAAAGCACCTCCCAAAGTCACCACCTCCACTACCAGAAGGACAAGATGTGGAGATGCCAGTGTTGGACTGGCGTGAGCACAGTAAGAAGTCTTACAGCACCAGGTTATACAGGTTTGTTTCAAATCACTAGTTTTCGGAGCACTGCTCCTTCCTCAGGTAGAAGGACAAGGGCAGGAAACACATTGGACTTACAATTTCACTCCAAGCTACACACCAATTTCCTTCCCTGTGGCTGGGTCAAAATCCTGGAACTCCCTCCGTAACAATCTGTACTTGTACCTTCACCACAGAGACAGTGATTCAAGAAGGTAGCTTGACATCATCTTCTCAAGGGCAATTAGGGATTGACAATAAAAATACTGGCCTGGCCAGAGATTCCCACACCCTGTGACAGAATAAAAATAATTCACTGTATTGTAGAATAAGGCAGCATAGATGGAAGTTACTTGGCCTATCATGTCTGTGCCAGGTCTACGGAAGATCGATCCAATTAATTCCACCACCTAGCTGTCACTGTCAAAACAATGTATCTCCGCTGCAGCAATGAAAATTATGGAAATGTTTTTTCAATTGGATACTTCTCAGACACACTCACCCCTGTGTATTAAGCAGTAATCAAGGGTTCACTGGTTAGTTTTTTTTTAAATTTAGAGTACCCGATTAATTTTGTCCAATTAAGGGGCAATTTAGCGTGGCCAATCCACCCAACATTCACATCTTTGGGTTGTGGGGATGAAACCCACGCAGACACGGGGAGAATGTGCAAACTCCACACAGACAGTGACCTGGGGTCGGGATCGAACCGGGGTCTTCAGCGCCGTGGGGCAGCAGTGGTAACCACTGTACCACCATGCCACCCATCTAGTTACTAAAGCACACAAAGTACTTGGTCGAGTTTAATTCAATAATTCTTCAAACCACACATACCATAGTGATATTATAATAAAGGGCCAAGTAAAGGGAGTGATAGAATAGATTAATTATGGAGTTACAAACCATTCAAGTGGGAGTAGCATAAAGACAAGTGGTAGTTGTAGGGAATTCTATAATTAGGGGGATAGATAGCAGCCTTTGAAAGCAGGATTGAGAGTCCCACAGGGTATGTAGCCTGCCCGGTGCCAGGGTGGGGGATATCTCTAACCAGCTTGAAAGGACATTGGAGTGGGAGGGGAAGAATCCAGTTGTTGTGGTCCACATTGGGACAAACGACATAGGCAAGACTAGGAGAGAGGACCTGTTGGGGGATTATCAGGCACTCAGAACTAAATTTAAAAATAAGTCCTCAAGGGTCATAAACACTGCATCACTACCCGAGCCATGCACGAATTGGCATAGGGCTGATAAAATTAGGGAAGTAAACACGTGGCTAAGGGGGTGAGGGAAAGAGGGGTTTCATTTCATGGGGCACTGGCATCAGTATTGGAACAGGAGGGATCTGTACCGTTAGGACAGTCTCTGCCTGAACCGATCTAGGACCAGTGTCCTCGTGGAAAGGATAAACAGGGAGATCACAGGACTTTAAACTAGCAAGTGGGGGGGGGGGGGGGGGGGGGGGAAGAGAATGGGAACTAAATGATTAATGGAAAGCAAAGCAGCAGTTTAGCACATGGTGAAGGTGGGTTCAAATGCATCGAAAGTTATGACAAAAGATAAAGGGAAGAACTCAGATGTTATTAATGGAGGTATAGGATTCAAAAATAAGAGATTTTAAATAGCATAAAGGCACTTTACCTGAATGCTCACAGCATTCAAAACAAGATAAATGAGTTGACGGCACAAATCATTGCAAATTAATCTGATTTAGTGGCCATTACAGAGACACGGTTGCAAGATGCTCACGACTGGGAGTTAAATATCCAGGGGAATCAGACTGTTCGGAAGGACAGACAGGAAGGTAAGGGAGGTGGTGTCGCTCTGATATGTAAAGATGGCATCAGGGGGGTAGTGAGAGATGATATCGAGAAAAAGGTGAACAGGTACACAGAGGGAGAATTCAGAAAGTCCAATTCACCTAACAGCATGTCTTTTGAGACTTGTGGGAGGAAACCGGAGCACCCGGAGGAAACGCACCCAGACACAGGGAGAACGTGCAGACTCCACACAGACAGTGACCCAAGCGGAAATTGAACCTGGGACATAGAACATACAGTGCAGAAGGAGGCCATTCGGCCCATCGAGTCTGCACCGACCCACTTAAGCATTCACTTACACCCTATCCCCGTAACCCAATAACCCCTCCTAACCTTTTTGGTCACTAAGGATAATTTACCATGACCAATCCACCTAACCTGCACGTATTTGGACTGTGGGAGGAAACCAGAGTACCCGGGGGAAACCCATGCAGACACAGGGCAAACATGCAGACTCCACACAGACAGTGACCCAGCGGGGAATTGAACCTGGGACCCTGGCGCTGTGAAGCCACAGTGCTATCCACTTGTGCTTCCGTGCTATCCTGGCTCTATGAAGCAATTGTGCTAACCACTGTGCCACCATGCCGCTCATAGTAAGGAGAAAAGGTCATTGATGGGCATAGTCTATAGGCCACCAAATCACAACATCACAGTGGGGCAGGTAATAAACAAAGAAATAAACAATGCATGTAAAAATGGGATGGCAATTATCATGGTAGATTTTAATCGACATTTCGATTGGTCAAACCAGTTGGTCATGGCAGCCTTGAGGAGGAGTTCATAGACTGTATCCACGATAGTTTTCTCAAACAGTATTTAATGGAACCTAAGAGGGAGCAAGCTATCGTAGATTTGGTCCTGTGTAATGAGACAGGAATAATTAATGACCTCATAGTTAGGGATACTCTCGGAAGGAGCGATCATAGCATGGTTGAATTTAAAATACAGATGGAGTGTGAGAAGGTAAAGTCAAAACCAGTTTTTTATGCTTAAACAAAGGAGCCTACAATTGGATGAGGGAGGCATTGGCTAGGGTAGACTTTGTGGTGGGACAATTGAGGGACCATGGAAAACTTTCAAAGATATTTGTCACAGCGCTCAGAAAAAATATATACCAGTGAAGAGGAAGGACTGGAGGAAAAAGGAAAATCAGCCATGGATATTTAAGGAAATAAAGGAGGGTATCAAATTGAAAGAAAAGGCATACAAAGTGGTAAAGGTTAGTGGGAAACTAGAGGATTGGGAAATCTTTAAAGGTCAACAGAAATCCACAAAAAAAGCTATAAAGAAAAGTAAGATAGATTAGGAGAGTAAACTAGCCCTGAATATAAAAAGATAGCAAAATTTCTGCAAATATATAAAATAAAAAAAAGAGTAGCTGAGGTAAACATTGGTCTCTTAGAGGATGAGAAGGGGGATTTAATAATGGGTAATGAGGAAATGGCTGAGGCATTGAACAGGTACAATGGAAAACACAAATAACACGACAATAATTGATGGCAAGGAGGCAATGGCAGGTGAGGACCTAGAAATGATCATTATCACGAAAGAAGTAGTGTTGGGCAAGCTAATGGGACTAAAGGTAGAAAAGTTTCCTGGCCCTGATATAATGCATCCCAGGGTACTAAAAAAGGTGGCGGGGGAAATAGCAAATGGGCTTGTGGTAATTTACCAAAATCTGCTGGTCTCTGGGATGGTTTCGGCAGATTGGAAAACAGCAAATGTGATGCCACTTTTTAAAAAAGGAGGTAGATAAAAGGCAGGTAACTCTAGGCCAGTTAGTTTAACCGCTATAGAGGGGAAAATGCTGGAATCTGTCATTAATGAAGGAATAGCGAGGCATCTGGATAGAAATTGTCCCATTGGGCAGGTGCAGCATGGGTTCATGAAAGGCAGGTCATGCTTGACTAATTTAGTGGAATTCTTTGAGAGCATTACAAGTGCGGTGGACAATGGGGAACCAGTGGATGTGAGGTATCTGGATTTCCAGAAGGCATTCAACAAGGTACATGGATATTTGGAGATAGGAGTAGGAGGAGGCCTTTTGGCTCCGCCATTTTTCACGATCAAGGCTGATCATCCAACTCAATAGCCTAAGATGCTGCAAAAAAGGCTGCTGCATAAAATAAAGGAGCGTTGCATTGTGGGTAATGTATTAGCATGGCTAGAGGATTGGTCAATTAACAGAATGCAGAGAGTGGGGATAAATAGGTGTTTTTCTGGTTGGCGACCAGTGGGTAGTGGTGTAGCTCAGGGATCAGTGTTGGGTCTGCAATTGTTCACAATTTACAAAGATGATCTGGATTTGGGAACCAATTGTAATGTGTTAAAGTTTTCAGATGACACCTGATAGAGTGAAGTGTGCAGAGGACACTGAAAGTCTACAGAGGGAGTGAGATAGTTTAAATGAGTGGGCAGATGGAGTACAATGTTGATAAATGTGAGGTCGTCCAGTTGGGAAGGAATAACAGCAAAATGGACTATGATTTAAATGGTAAAATATTGCAGCATGCTGCTGGGCAGAGGGACCTGGGTGTCCTCATGAATGAATCGCAAAAAGTTGGTTTCTAGGTGCAGCAAGTAATTAAGAAGGCAAATGGAATTTTGTCCTTCACAGAAGGAAGGAGTTTAAAAGCAGGAGGTTATTTTGCAGCTGTAGAGGGTGCTGGTGAGGCCACACCTGGAGTACTGTGTACAGTTTTGGTCTCCTTATTTGAGAAAGGATGGGCTGGCACTGGATTGGTTTGGATTTGTTTATTGTCACGTGTACTGAGGTACAGTGAAAAGTATTTTTCTGCGGGCAGCTCAGCAGATCATTAAGTACATGGGAAGAAATGGGAATAAAAGAAAATACATAATAGGGCAACGCAGATATACAATGTAACTACATAAATAAGCACTGGCATCGGATGAAGCATACAGGGTGTAGTGTTAATGTCAGTCAGTAAGAGGGTCATTTAGGAGTCTGGTGATGGTGGGGAAGAAGCTGTTCTTGAGTCTGTTCGTGCGTGTACACAGACTTCTGTATCTCCTGCCCGATGGAAGAAGTTGGAAAAGTGAGTAAGCCGGGTGGGGGGGATCCTTGATTATGCTTCCCGCTTTCCCCAGACAGCGGGAGGTGTAGATGGAGTCCATGGATGGGAGGCAGGTTTGTGTGATGGACTGGGCGGTATTCATGACTCTCTGAAGTTCCTTGCGGTCCTGGGCCGAGCAGTTGCCATACCAGGCTGTGATGCAGCCCAATAGGATGCTTTTTATGGTGCATCTGTAAAGGTTGGTAAGGGTTAATGTGGACATGCCGAATTTCCTTAGTTTCCTGAGGAAATATAGGCGCTGTTATGCTTTCTTGGTGATTGTGTCGATGTGAGTGGACCAGCACAGATTTTTGAAGATGTGCACCCCATGGAATTTGAAACTGCTAATCATCTCCACCTCGGCCCAGTTGATGCTGACAGGGGTGTGTACATTACTTTGCTTCCTGAAGTCAATGACCAGCAATGGGGCAGCACCGTAGCATGGTGGTTAGCATAAATGCTTCACAGCTCCAGGGTCCCAGGTTCGATTCCTGGCTGGGTCACTGTCTGTGTGGAGTCTGCACATCCTCCCCGTGTGTACGTGGGTTTCCTCCGGGCGCTCCGGTTTCCTCCCACAGTCCAAAGTTGTGCATGTTAGGTGGATTGGCCATGCTAAATTGCTCGTAGTGTCCTAAAAAGTAGGGGGGGGGGGGGGTTGTTGGGTTACGGGTATAGGATGGATACGTGGGTTTGAGTAGGGTGATCATTGCGCGGCACAACATGAAGGGCCTGTTCTGTGCTGTACTGTTCTATGTTCTTTAGTTTTGCCGGCATTGAGGGAGAGATTGTTGTCGTTACACCACTCCACTAGGTTCTCTATTTCCCTCTGCATTCTGACTCGTCGTTATTCGAGATCCGGCCCACTATGGTCATATCGTCATGTAGAAGGAGTTGGAACCAAGTTTTGCCATGCCATGTGTAGAGAGAGTAGAGTAGGGGGCTAAGTACGCAGTCTTGCAGGGCCCTGGTATTGAGGAGGAGGTGTTGGTGTTCATTCTTACTGATTGTGGTCTGTTGGTCAGAAAATCTAGGGTCCAGTTGCAGAGTGGAGAGCCAAGTCCTAGGTTTTGGAGCTTTGATATGAGCTTGGTTGGGATTATGGTGTTGAAGGCAGAGCTGTAGTCAATAAATAGGAGTCTGATATAGGAGTCCTTGTTTTCGAGATGCTCTAGCGATGAGTGTAGGGTCAGGGAAATGGCATCTGATGTGGACCGGTTGCAGCGGTATGCGAATTGAAGTGGATCAAGGCGTTCCGGGAGTTTGGAGGTGATGTGCTTCATGATCAGCCTCTCGAAGGACTTCATTACTACTGAAGTCAGGACCACCAGACAGTAGTCATTGAGGCACGTTGCCTGGTTCTTCTTTGGTACCGGTATGATGGTGGTCTTCTTGAAGGAGGATGTGCAGAGGAAATTCACCAGCTTGATTCCGGAGTTGAGAGGATTAGTTTATGAGGAGAGGCTAATTGGACTGGGACTATACTCCGGAATTTAGAAGAATGAGGGGGAATCTTATGGAAACATATAAAATTATAAAGGGAATAGATAGGATAGAAGCAGGGAGGTTGTTTCCACAGGTGAAACTAGAACTAGGGGGAATAGCCTCAAAATAAGGGGGAGCAGATTTAGGACTGAGTTGAGGAGGAACTTCTTCACCCAAAGAGTTGGGAAGCTGTGGGATTCCCTGTCCAGTGAAGCAGTTGAGGCTACCTTGTTAAATGTTTTTTAAGGCAAAGGTAGATAGAATTTTGAACAGTAAAGAAATAAAAGGTTTCGGTGAGCGGGTGGGTAGGTGGAGCCTGAGTCCACAAAAAGATCAGCCATGGTCTTACTGAATGGCTTATTGGCTCGAGGGGCCAGATGGCCTACTCCTGCTCAGAGTTCTTAGGTTCTTATAGGTGGGCCTTACATTCAGGTAGACATGCTGATTAGATATCATTCAGACTCCAACCTTCATTCTATCTTGAAATGAAATATACATTTAAAGCCATTTTCAAATTTATTTTTTTAATAAACTTGGAGTCCCCAATTCATTTTTTCCAATTAAGGGGCAATTTAGCGTGGCAAATCCACCTACTCTGCACATCTTTGGATTGTGGGGGCAAAACCCACGCAAACACGGGGAGAATGTGCAAACTCCACACGGACAGTGACCCAGAGCCGGGATCGAACCTGGGACATCGGCGCTGTGAGGCAGCAATGCTAACCACTGTGCCACCCACCATTTTCAAATTCTAACATTCTCAACAATTTCCTGGGACATTGGAAACCAAAAGTCGAACCAATTTCAGCACAGTAGCCTTTCCGCCTGTCTACATTGTCTTCCCAGTCAAATAAACTAAGGCTCCCTTTAATCATGAACAAATCAAGCCACCCCAGGTTTGATAGCAACAAATTTCAGAGAAGGTCACGTGACTTCCCCTTAACCCCTCCATTTTAATCAAAATTAAAAACAGTTGTACAATATAGCAATCTTAGAACACATCACATTTGTCAGTCACATACATCTTATTTATACTGGGGTTTTTATCATTAGATTTAGGCTGGGGGTCCCGCACTGAGGGAGTGCTGCACTGTCAGAGGTCCCGCACTGAGGGAGTGCTGCACTGTCAGAGGTCCCGCACTGAGGGAGTGCTGCACTGTCAGAGGTCCCGCACTGAGGGAGTGCTGCACTGTCAGAGGTGCCGCACTGAGGGAGCTCTGCACTGTCAGAGGTGCCGCACTGAGGGAGTGCTGCACTGTCAGAGGTCCCGCACTGAGGGAGTGCTGCACTGTCAGAGGTGCCGCACTGAGGGAGTGCTGCACTGTCAGAGGTGCCGCACTGAGGGAGTGCTGCACTGTCAGAGGTGCCGCACTGAGGGAGCGCTGCACTGTCAGAGGTGCCGCACTGAGGGAGCGCTGCACTGTCAGAGGTCCCGCACAGAGTGCGTGCTGCACTGTCAGAGGTCCCGCACTGAGGGAGTGCTGCACTGTCAGAGGTCCCGCACTGAGGGAGTGCTGCACTGTCAGAGGTCCCGCACTGAGGGAGTGCTGCACTGTCAGAGGTGCCGCACTGAGGGAGCGCGGCACTGTCAGAGGTGCCGCACTGAGGGAGCGCTGCACTGTCAGAGGTCCCGCACTGAGAATGTGCTGCACTGTCAGAGGTCCGTCACAGAGTGCGTGCTGCACTGTCAGAGGTGCCGCACTGAGGGAGCGCTGCACTGTCAGAGGTGCCGCACTGAGGGAGCGCTGCACTGTCAGAGGTGCCGCACTGATGGAGCGCTGCACTGTCAGAGGTGCCGCACTGATGGAGCGCTGCACTGTCAGAGGTGCCGCACTGAGGGAGCGCGGCACTGTCAGAGGTGCCGCACTGAGGGAGCGCTGCACTGTCAGAGGTCCCGCACTGAGAAAGTGCAGCACTGTCAGAGGTGCCGCACTGAGGGAGTGCTGCACTGTCAGAGGTGCCGCACTGAGGGAGCGCTGCACTGTCAGAGGTGCCGCACCGAGGGAGTGCTGCACTGTCAGAGGTCCCGCACTGAGGGAGCGCTGCACTGTCAGAGGTCCCGCACTGATGGAGTGCTGCACTGTCAGAGGTCCCGCACTGAGGGAGGGCTGCACTGTCAGAGGTCCCGCACAGAGTGCGTGCTGCACTGTCAGAGGTCCCGCACAGAGTGCGTGCTGCACTGTCAGAGGTCCCTTCTTATGAGTGCGTTGTCGGGACTTCCGGGTGTGCATTATGGAGTGAGTGTGCACACAGAGGCAGCTCCTGCCTAAGATTGCAGAAAAGAGCTCTTTTTTGGGCAGCACGGGTTGGAATTTCGATGAAAAGGCGTGGGGGAAGGTTCAAGGAGTATTTTCCACCAGGAATAGGATGTTTCTTGGTTATCAGACCCTTAGAAAAAGTGCAGGATTTGTCTGAACAGCAACAAACAAAAGCAAGCATGCTAGCGGGGGAAGGGCCAGTTTATAGGTCTCAAGCTGACCTGAGGGCCTTTATGAAAGCTGAATTCCAGCAGCAGAGGGAAGAACTGTGAAAAGATCTCACCAAGGCCATTAAAGAAGCGGAGACGGACTTCCGGTAGCGGTGATGCGGAGCTAAGCCGCACGTTCAGTGGCTCCCACTATTTTCGGACTTTGGGGCTCTTTTAAGGGCTCGCAGTGGTGCTGTTTGGGCTTTTCCCCGTGTGGGAACACTCCTTCTCAGATTCTCCACCGGTGGATGGCCTGGACTAGGAGTGGAGCGGTCAGAAAATCGGCTTTGTAGGTGCGGCACCGCAGCTCCCGCTACTTAAGGACTTTTGGGCCGATTTGAGGGCCTCAAACAGTGCTGTCTCAACGAATCCCGGTGGGGGAAGGTGTCTAGAGGCGCATTCCCCATAATTTATGGTGCTCACCCAGAGTGGGGCAAAGGAAAAAGCTGCAGCAGCTCCCCAAGAAAAGCGGAGGAAGCAGGACAAAATGGCGGCCGGCGGAACACTCAAGGACTGGTGGAAGTGGGCGCAGGAGCAGCAGGCCTCTCTTCTGCGCTGTTTTGCGGAGCTGAAGGCTGAGTTGCTGGACTCCCTGAATGTGACTACCAACAAGCTGCTTGGGACCCAGGCGGCCCAGGAGGCGTCTATTCGGGAATTGCAGCAGCAGGCCGCTGAGAGGGAGGAGGAGGCCGTGGTCCTCGCAGGGAAAGTGGAGTTGCACGAGGCACTTCATAAAAAGTGGCAAGACTGCTTGGAGGAGCTGGACGTTCGCACGAGGCGAAAGAATTTGAGGATCCTGGGCCTGGCGGAGGGGCTGGAAGGGTCGGATCTCCCGTCGTACGTGACCACGATGTTGAGCTCGTTGATGGGAGCGGGGTCCTTCCATTTGCCCCTGGAGCTGGAGGAAGCTCACAGAGTGCTGGCCAGGAGGCCCAAGGCAAATGAACCCCCGAGGGCGGTGCTGGTGCGGTTCCATCGATTTAGTGACCGGGAGTGTGTGCTGCGCTGGGCCAAGAAAGAGAGGAGCAGCAAGTGGGAGAATTCGGTGGTGCGAATCTACCAAGACTGGAGTGCGGAGGTGGCAAAGCGGCGGGCCGGGTTCAACCGGACGAGGGCGGTGCTGCATGCCAAACAGGTCAGATTTGGAATGCTGCAGCCTGCGCGTCTGTGGGTGACATATAAGGACCGGCACCACTACTTCGAGTCCCCGGAGGAGGTGTGGGCCTTTGTACAGGCAGAGAAGCTGGACTCGAACTAGGGTCTGGGGACACACTATGGCCGTTGCTGTTTTTGCTGTTGCTGTTCTTCAATTTTGACACGTGTTTTTTTTATGCTGGTTTTCTTTTTGCTCTGTTTCCGGGTGGGTTTGTCTGTTGGGTATGGGTGTGGGGTAAGTGGGGAACGTTGGGGGCATGTGCTTTATATGTTCTCTTCGGTACAGGGCTGGGGGTTGGGGTGAAACTGGATTTTGAGGAGCTGCGTCAGAAGGGTGGGGTGTGGCAGTGTGAAAGCGCGGGCTTTCCTCTGGTTGTCCGCGCTGCGGGGCAGGGGGGGCGGAGCTGGAGGTGGGGGCGTGGCCTCTACTGGTTTTCTTTCCCGCGCTGAAGCGGGGCCAAGGAGGTGTGGCAAGAGGGGGATGACCCCCATGCCGGGAGGAGATGGGTTTTGGCAGGAGCAACCGGGTCAGCAGAAGTCAGCTGACTCACGGAAGTACCATGGAGGGTGCGTCGCGGCTAGGAGGGGTCCTAGCCTGGGGGGGTGGGGGGGGGGGGGATACCGGGTTGCTGCTGGAATGGCCAGGAAGGAGCTGGCATGGGCCTGGGGGGGTAGAGGAGAGGCGTTATTGCCATGGGGAACGGGTCAGGCGGGGCGAGCTGGCCTGGGGCGAGCAGTCGATAAGCTATGGCTAGCCGGCGGGGGAGAGGGGCAGGTTGCCCTCTGATCCGTCTGATTACCTGGAACGTGAGGGGGCTGAATGGGCCGGTTAAGAGAACTAGGGTAATTGCTCATCTGAAGGGGCTGAAGGCGGACGTGGCTATGCTCCAGGAGACCCACTTGAAGGTGGCGGACCAGGTTCGTCTGAGGAAGGGGTGGGTGGGGCAGGTTTTTCACTCAGGATTGGACGCGAAGAACCGGGGGGTGGCGATTCTGGTGGGGAAGAGGGTGGCGTTCGAGGCGGCTGAGGTGGTGTCAGACAAAGAGGGCAGATATATTATGGTGAAGGGTAGGCTGCAGGGAGAGAAGGTGGTGCTGGTTAATGTATATGCCCCGAATTGGGATGATGCCGGCTTCATGAGGCGCTTGTTGGGCCGCATTCCGGACCTAGAGGCAGGGGGTCTGATCATGGGGGGAGACTTTAACACAGTGCTGGATCCCCCACTGGACCGGTCCAGTTCAAGGACGGGTAGGAGACCGGCGGCGGCCAAAGTACTGAGGGGGTTTATGGACCAGATGGGAGGGGTGGATCCCTGGAGGTTTGGGAGGCCGAGAGCGCGGGAGTATTCCTTTTTCTCCCATGTCCATAGGGTCTATTCCCGAATAGATTTTTTCATCCTGAGCAGGGGATTGATCCCGAAGGTGCAGGATGCAGAGTATTCGGCCATAGCAATTTCAGACCATGCTCCGCACTGGGTTGATCTGGAGATGGGGGAGGCGCGGGACCAGCGCCCGCTCTGGCGCCTGGATGTGGGGCTGCTGGCTGAGGAGGTGTGTAGGAGGGTCCGGGGAAGTATTGAGGGGTATCTTGATACCAACGACACGGGGGAGGTCCGGGTGGGGATGGTCTGGGAGGCTCTGAAAGCAGTGATCCGGGGGGAGCTGATCTCCATATGGACCCATAGGGAAAGGAGGGAGAGGAAGGAGAGGGAGAGACTGGTGGGGGAGCTCCTGGATGTGGACAGGAGATACGCGGAGGCACCGGAGGAGGGGTTGCTGGGGGAACGGCGTAGTTTGCAGGCCAAATTTGACTTGTTGACCACCAGAAAGGCAGAGACACAGTGGAGGAGGTCGCAGGGCGCGGTATATGAGTATGGGGAGAAGGCGAGCAGGATGTTGGCGCATCAGCTCCGCAGGCGGGATGCGGCTAGGGAAATTGGTGGAGTGACGGATAGGGGTGGGAATGTAATGCAGAAGGGGACAGAAGTAAATGGGGTCTTTAGGGACTTCTACGAGGAACTGTACCGGTCAGAACCTCCGATGGGGAGAGGGGGGATGGAGAGCTTCATGAACAGGCTATGCTTCCCAAGGGTTCAAGAGGAGCTGGTAGAGGGGCTGGGGGCGCCGATAGAGTTGGAGGAGCTAGTCAGGGGGATCGGGCAAATGCAGTCAGGTAAGGCGCCGGGGCCGGACGGGTTCCCGGTGGAATTTTATAAAAAGTATGCGGATCTGGTGGGCCCCCTGTTGGTGCGAGCCTTCAATGAGGCATGGGAGGGGGGGGCTTTGCCCCCGACGATGTCGCGGGCACTGATCTCTCTGATCCTGAAGCGGGATAAGGACCCCTTGCAGTGTGGATCATACAGGCCTATCTCGCTCCTCAATGTTGACGCTAAGTTGCTGGCGAAGATCCTGGCCACCAGGATAGAGGACTGTGTGCCAGGGGTGATACATGAAGATCAGACAGGATTTGTCAAGGGACGGCAGCTCAACACGAATGTGCGGAGACTACTAAATGTTATTATGATGCCGGCAGTGGAGGGGGAGGCTGAGATAGTGGTGGCGCTGGATACGGAGAAAGCATTTGATAGAGTTGAGTGGGGGTACCTGTGGGAGGTGCTGGAGCGGTTCGGATTCGGGGAGGGATTCATCAAATGGGTGAGGCTGCTCTACGCGGCTCCGATGGCGAGTGTAGTTACAAATGGAAGGAGATCGGAGTACTTTAGGCTCTACCGTGGGACCAGGCAGGGGTGCCCCCTGTCCCCCTTGCTCTTTGCACTGGCGATTGAACCTTTGGCTATGGCGTTGAGGGAGTCAGGGAGATGGAGGGGTCTGGTGCGGGGTGGGGAGGAACATCGTGTATCGCTGTATGCGGACGACCTGCTGTTGTATGTGGCGGATCCAGAAGGGGGAATGCCGGGGGTGATGGAGCTGTTAGCGGAATTTGGAGGCTTCTCGGGCTATAAGTTAAATTTAGGCAAGAGTGAGGTATTTGTAGTACACCCGGGTGATCAGGAGGAGGGAATCGGGAGACTCCCATTTAAGAGGGCAGTGAAGAGTTTCAGATACCTGGGGGTGCAGGTGGCCAGGAGTTGGGGGACTCTCCATAAGCTTAATTTTACCAGGCTGGTGGAGCAGATGGAAGAGGAATTTAAAAGGTGGGACATGGTGCCGCTATCGTTGGCGGGTAGAGTGCAGTCCGTCAAAATGACGGTTCTCCCGAGGTTCTTGTTCCTTTTTCAGTGTTTGCCCATCTTTATCCCTAGGGCCTTTTTTAGAAGGGTGACTAGCAGCATCATGAGCTTTGTTTGGGCGCATGGGACCCCGAGGGTGAAGAGGGTCTTCTTGGAGCGGGGTAGAGATGGTGGGGGGCTGGCGTTACCCAATCTCTCGGGGTATTATTGGGCGGCCAATGTGTCGATGGTGCGCAAGTGGGTAATGGAGGGGGAGGGGGCAGCATGGAAACGGATGGAGAGGGCGTCCTGTGGCGATACAAGCCTGGGGGCCCTGGTAACGGCGCCGTGGCCGTTCCCTCCTACGAGGTATACCACGAGTCCGGTGGTGGCGGCTACCCTCAAGATTTGGGGGCAGTGGAGGCGACATAGGGGAGAAGTGGGGGGCTCGATGGAGGCTCCGTTAAGGGGGAACCATAGGTTCGTCCCGGGGAACATTGATGGGGGATTTCAGGGTTGGCACAGAGCGGGCATCAGACAGCTGAGGGACCTGTTTATTGATGGGAGGTTTGCGAGCCTGGGGGAGTTGGAGGAGAAATTTGGGCTCCCCCCGGGGAACATGTTCAGGTATCTGCAGGTAAAGGCATTTGCTAGGCGGCAGGTGGAGGGATTCCCTTCGCTTCCCGCGAGGGGGGTGAGCGACAGGGTGCTTTCGGGGGTCTGGGTCGGAGAGGGGAAGATATCTGATATCTACAAGGTTATGCAGGAGGCGTCAGTAGAGGAGCTGAAAACGAAGTGGGAGGGGGAACTGGGGGAACAGATCGAAGACGGGACATGGGCTGATGCCCTGGAGAGGGTTAATTCTTCCTCCTCGTGTGCGCGGCTTTGCCTCATCCAATTCAAGGTGCTGCACCGGGCCCACATGACTGAGACGAGGATGAGTAGGTTCTTTGGGGGTGAGGACAGGTGTGTCAGGTGCTCGGGGAGTCCAGCGAACCATGCCCATATGTTCTGGGCATGCCCGGCACTGGAGGAGTTCTGGAAGGGGGTGGCGAGGACGGTGTCGAGGGTGGTGGGATCCAGGGTCAAGCCAGGATGGGGACTCACGATTTTTGGGGTTGGGGTGGAGCCGGGAGTGCAGGAGGCGAAAGAGGCCGGTGTGCTGGCCTTTGCGTCCCTAGTAGCCCGGCGAAGGATCTTGCTACAATGGAAGGATGCGAGGCCCCCAAGCGTGGAGACCTGGATCAATGACATGGCGGGTTTCATTAAGCTAGAGAAGGTCAAATTCGCCCTGAGAGGGTCGGTACAAGGGTTCTTTAGGCAGTGGCAGCCTTTTCTCGACTTTCTGGCTCAACGATAGGGTACGGGGACAGCAGCAGCAGCAACCCGGAGAGGGAAAAGGGGGGGGGGCCGACAATGACTATGTTTGTTTATTTAATTTTAATATTTTTAAAGTTCTTTTGTTGTTCATTAGGGTTGGGGGGGTGGGGAGATGTGATACATGCGCCGATACGGTCTGGGGGTGTCACAGTTATTATGGGTTATTTTGTTGCATTTCATTGTTTGTCGTTATGTTTTATATTTTCTGTAAAAAATTCTAATAAAAATTATATTTTTAAAAAAATGAGTGCGTTGTCAAGCAGAGGACCCATCTGCTCTCTCAAGGGGATGTTAACTAAATCATGCAGCCAACATTTTCGACCTGTCGCCAACTATCAGAATGAACAAGTCGCAGTCCTGGATGTGATTAACAGCAGCAGGAACAGCAGAATCCAACCCCTGTAATCACTTGTGAACTCGCTGGTGTGACAGCAGGTGGGATAACTGAGTGAATGCATTCCCACACACAGAGCAGGTGAATGGTCTCTCCCCAGTGTGAACTCGCTGGTGTCTCAGCAAGTGGGATGAATCAAGGAATTGCTTCCCACATTCAGAGCAGCTAAAAGGCTTCTCCCCGGTGTGGTTTCGCTGGTGTACGCGCAGGTCGGATACCCGAGTGAAACTCTTCCCACAGTCAGAGCAGGTGAATGGCCTTTCCCCAGTGTGAAATCGCTGGTGTGTAAGCAGGTTAGATGAATCAGCGAATCCCTTCCCACACTGAGAACAGACGAACGGTCTCTCTCCAGTGTGAAGTCGTTGGTGTCTCAGCAGGCTGGATGACTGAGTGAATCCCTTCCCACACTCTGAACAGGTGAATGGCCTCTCCCCCGTGTGAACTCGCTGGTGTTTCCGCAGGGTGAATGAAACACTGAATCCTTGCCCACACTGAGAGCAGATGAATGGCCTCTCCCCAGTGTGAACTCGCTGATGTGTCTGCAGATTGGACGATGTATTGAATCCCTTCCCACATGTGGAGCAGGTGAATGGCCTCTCCCCGGTATGAACACGTTGATGCGTTTCCAGGTTAGATAGGGATTTAAATCCCTTTCCACATCTGGAGCAGACGAACGGCCTCTCACCAGTGTGACTGTGTCGATGAATTTCCAGCACTGATGGGGATCTGAATCCCTTCCCACAATCCCCACATTTCCACTGTTTCTCCATGTTCGGGTGCCCTGATTTCTCTCCAGGTTAGACAATCAGTTGAAGTCTCAAACAAAACATGGGTGTGGTCTCTTTCAACTATGAATGGTGCGGTGTTTTTTCAGGCTATGGTAACTGGTTAAAGCTCTTTCCACAGTCAGTGCTCTGGAACACTCTCACTTGGGTTCCTGTGGGTTTCCAAAGACACAAATCTTTTGGGACAGACAGAACCGATAAATATTCTTCTTTCTAGGTTCAAAGGCCAATTATATTCCGTTCCCGATGATTTGAGTAACACTGTCAGATCGTGAGGTGATATTTGTGTTTGGAAATCCTCTTCTAATATCCTGTAAAAGGAGTTTACAATATTCATCACTGTCAGTACAGGATAGAAATTTAGAATAGACAATTCTAGTTTCTGCTGAAGATTCTTTTCTCTCTCATAAATCACCTTCCCACACACTCTCCCTCCATTCCCACTCTGCTGTACCTAATATTCACCCTCCCAATTCTCCTGAAGGTACTGATTCAGGCTGATTGACAGATCCTTGCTCACTGCTTCCTGTCCTGGACACAGAGACCCGAAAATCTTTGTGCAGGCTGCCAACTAGATATATGTCTACATTACTGGACTAAAATGATTAATGTATAGAATTGTTTCAGCTGGTTGTGATACAGGAGATTGTCATTGATCACAACTTTGAAGTTGCTGCCTATGAGGGGAGCCAAGCAAAGACGATCAATAATTTCCCAATTAAATTGGATGGGCGATACAACGTTGGAGAATGGGACCCATTCGAGACTGACAGAATTGCTTGACAGAGTTGGCATCAACTCGAGGTGTGCAATGGACTCCTTCTGTGCTTCAATTACTCTATAACTGGAAATAGATAACGCAGCTACAGTACTATATTACAAGACTAGAAATAATTAATAAATATCTAATTTGTACCATATTACAACACTGGACATATCTCCCTCCAATATTAATTTACTATCCCCTAGGTAAGGTTCTGGGTTTAGGGGGATAGGGCGGGGGAGTAGATCCAGGTAGGGTGCTCTTTCATTGAGTCGGTGCAGACTCGATGGGCCAAATAGCCTCCTTCTGCACTGTAGGAATTCAATGGTTCTATTTCATTCTATCTCCTGGGGAAACCAGCCCTTTCATTGAATATTAGCAAAGAGACTATCCTTTTAGCCCAACAAATAAATGTCAAGATGAGGGAGCAAAGGATGTCGATGTCTTTAAGAGACTGCGAGACAGAGACCTGGGCCAACCTTTCCAGAGTCAACACCCTCCCTAGATTCACTTCCATTCCATTCAGTTGCTGCAAGTCAGCAATTGAAGGTCAGAATAAGAAAACAAATGGAAAGGAGGAGAAAAGAAAATGTTTTACTCACAGATGTTGGAGACAGGAAGAAGCTTCAGTTTCTGTGACGCAAAATCCGCATTCACACAACATCCGCGCTCTGATTGGCTGGAGGACCACTTTCCCATTGGTCAAGAGCTGAGCAGAAAGATCAGGGGGTGGGCTCATACCTGCACATGCGCAGCTTCCCATCTCCCTTGGACATGCGCATCACTGTTTCCGGGGTGGGACACCAGTGCGCAAGCGCTGTTGTCGAATTGTTTGGAACATGATGTCGAGATGCCGGTTTGGAACATGCACATTGGGCCTGTTCGTCCCTCACAAACCGAGAAACAGTGGCGAGGTGGGTAGGAGGCTTTGGAAACAGTTTGTGGATTCGCAAAAACAACTTCATAATTGGCTGTGCCCTGGTTCGCAGCTGCGGGGCTTCTCCCACCCGGTAACAGGTCCAGGTTAACGATCGCCATCTTGGTTGAGCGAATGGAGGATGGCGACCGGGAAGAAACACAGACAATACGCCACGCCCCTCATTCACTCTGATTGGCTGGAGGACCAGCCGCCTGTTGTAGTCCTCCAACCCCGCCCCGCCGTCCGATTGCTCCTGATGGGGGAAGGGAACAAACAACCAGTTTAGGCCCTGCCCCTCATTCCCTCTGATTGGTTGGAGGACCACGGATATCAGTCCTCCAGACCCGCCCCTACCAGAAACACCCGCTGGAGGCCCCAAATTCCACAATTAGACTCACTGATTTTATTTCCAGTCTGAGACAGGAACTGGAGAATCCAGGGAGAGGGAGGTGAAAACTGGGAGTGGAGGAAAGAAATGGTGGACATGGTGAGATGGGTTTAGATTTCAGCCTAGAGAGGAGGGAGAGCGTGTCGAATGGAGATTTTAAGCTTTTGGGTAATGAGAGGAAAAATGTTGCAAAGAAACGAGCGGGAATTGTGTGTTCTGAATTTTTTTAGAATTTACAGTGCAGAAGGAGGCCATCAAGTCGTACTGGCCCTTGGAAACAGCACCCTACTTAATGATCGCCGTCTTCCATTTGCTCAACAAGATGGCGATCTTTAACCTGGGCCTCGTGGGAGAAGCCCCGCAGCTGCGAACCAGGGCGCCGCCAATTATTGTGTTGTTTTTGCGGATCCACAAACTGTTTCCAAAGCCTCCCACCCACCTCGCCACTGTCCCTCGGTTTGGCTCGGACAAACAGGCCCAATATGCATGATCCAAATAATTCGACAACAGCGCTTGCGCACTCGTGTCCCAGCCCAGAAACAGCACCCCACACCTCCACCCTATCCTCGTAACCCCACCTAACCTTTTTTATTGGACAATAAGGGCAATTTAGCATGGCCAATCCACCTAACCTGCACATCTTTAGACTGTGTGAGGAAACCGCAGCACCCGGAGGAAACCCACACAGTCATGGGGAGAACGTGCAGAATCCGCACAGACAGTGACCCAAGCCGGGAATTGTACCTGGGACCCTGGAGCTGTGAAGCAACAGTGCTAACCACTGTTCTACAATGCCGCCCCTATTTCTATCCAGAACTGACAACGATGAATTCATTTCCAACCCCTTTCTGTCATCAGCAAATTTAACCGCATCCAACTCATTAATATAGATTGTGAATAGTTGAGGGCCCAGCACTGATCCTTGTGACACTCCACTTGTCACATCTCACTAACCCAAACATGACCCATTTATGCCCCTTCTCTACTTCCTGTGAGCTAACCGATCCTCTATCCCTGCTGAATATGATGCCCTCTACACCATGAGCTCTTATGTTGTGCAGTGACCTTGATTGTGGCACTGATGGGACTACGCTAATCGAAGAATTTCTGTGTCTATTCGGAACCCTGGATGTGCATTACCCCTTCTCAGTTCCCAAATAACAGATTCCAGACTGTGATATTCGTAAAGTTATTTGAAACTTTATTCCTCAGCTTTAGTGTCTGCTGGTAAAGTTAATTTTCAATACAAAATTTGAGAAGTTCCAACTAGCCCTGCAACAAGCTAGTCAGATCGATTGTCTTTAGCAAATACAGAGGCTGAGTTCTAAAATATAACTCAGTAATTCTTCAAATCATAATACACACTATTAAATGATTGAGTGATTTAAACAAAAGAAAAATGGCGATTTAGCAGAAGCAACCAAGAGAATAGGTTTCAGAGATTAGGTAAGAATGATTCCGGAATGAGTTCTCATCCTGACAATTGATCTTTTTAAGGAGATTACTATCTTGAAAGGTTTGCCCTCTTTACAGCTGTGATTGGTTTTAACTAATTTATAACTCACTTAATTCGACCAAAGTATCTATCTGTCAAAGTTAAGGGATAAACGATTTGCTGCAATTTTCAATGATGGTCTGAGCGAAACACATTCCCACCAGAAATTATCACTATGGGCTGACTAGCCATAACACAAAGGGTCTTTTCTGCTATTTGGCCTTGCATTCGCTCGCAGCCTTCAAACAACTTGCAAAATGTGAACATCGAGTCTTATCTGATTAATTCCCAAGTATTCAGCTTTTTCTCACTCTCATGGTTAATATATTTTGATTTAGTTAATTACTCTTAAGGATTTCCGGATTTTTCCAACCAGGATTTGTTCATTAAACCTTTTATCTATCATATCTATAGCTAACCAGAAAATCTGGGGCGGGATTCTCCGCGAACCGGCGGGCCACTCGGCACGAAGGAGTGGCGGGAACCACTCCAACGTCGGGCCGCCCCAGGTGGAATTCTCCGCATCTTCAGGGGCTAGGCCGGCGGCGGAGTGTTTAGCGCCGCGCCGGCTGGCGCGGAAGGGCTTGGGCCACGCCAGTTGGCGCGAGTTGGCGCATGCACGGGTGCGCTAGTGTGTACTGACGTCATCCCAGCGCGTGAGCAGAGGGGTTCGTCTCTGCACCGGCAATGGCGGACCGGTACAGCAGCCGGTGCGGAGGAATAGAGTGCCCTCACGGCACAGGCCCACCCGCGGATCGGTGGGCCCCGACCGCAGGCCAGGCCACCGTGGGGGCACCCCCCCGGGGCCAGATCTCCCCCCCCCCCCCCCACCCAAGGACCCCGGAGGCTGCTCGCAGATCCAGGTCGTGTCGGTAAGTACCAGCTCTTATTTACGTCGGCGGGACCGGCCTAAAACGGGCGGCCGCTCGGCCCATCGCAGGTCGGAGAATCGCCCAGGGGGGGCGCTGCTTGCGGCTGTCGACCGGCGCGATTCCCGTTCCCGCCAAATCCCCGGCGCCGGAGAATTCGTCAGCCAGCGGGGGCTGGATTCACGCCGACCCACAGCGATTCTCTGAGCTGGTGGGGGGTCGGAGAATCCCGCCCCTGATTTCTATCAGGCACCTTGGGAAAAACTTTCTGGAAATCTAAATAAACCACATCTGGAGTTCCCCCTTTTTGACATCCCATGTTACTTCCTCAAGGAGCCTTAATAAATGAGTCAATCAAAATTGACTTCCTGAACCCCATTTTGTGTGTCAAAAGAAAAATCATAGGGTGGCGTGTGGCGTAGTGGTTAGCACTGGGACTGCGGCGCTGAGGGCCTGGGTCACCGTCCATGTGGTGTTTGCACATTCTCCCCATGTCTGCGTGGGTTTCATCCCCACAACCCAAAGATGTGCAGGTTAGGTCAATTGGCCATGCTAAATTGCCCCTTAATTGGGGAAAAAAAAATAATTGGGTACTCTACATTTATTTTTTTTTTAAACTTGAGAATAAATAGCAAGCAGAGGTAAAGGATGTTCACAATGTTCAGTACCCAAATGGTTTTTCTGTTCCTGTGATGCCCCACTTTGGACACGGGGCACTGAATACCGGGGGTCACATCACTACCAGCTCCGGTCACCCCGTCCTGTGTCCTAATTGGTTGGAGGTCCATTTCCCAGTCAGTCCTCCAGCACCTTCCTGTCTCTCTATTAGTGCGACGCCCATGGCAGTTTCCCAACTGGGGCACAGGCCCTGTTATTCTCAATTAAATTCAGCCCTCAGCTCCGTCTCCTGGCTGTCACTGACACGAGAACAGTGAGCCAGAAAACTGCATGAGGCTCAAATGGGAAGTCAAAACTTGTGGATTAGAATCTCTGCACAGATCAGTAACTTTAAAAAAAATCAATTCCAAGTCAACAGTTGAAAGGATCACACAACAGGACTGAAGGTTTTATGGCTTTTACTGCAGCAAACAAACCAGAAGCAACATTTTGTTTTTCATTTTTCCAATTAAGGGGAAATTTAGCGTGGCCAATCCACCTATCTTACACATCTTTGGGTTGTGGGGGTGTAACCCACGCAGACAAGGAGAGAATGTGCAAACTCCTCACCGTCAGTGACCCGGGGCCGGGATTGAACCTGGGACCTCGGCGCCATGAGGCAGCCGTGTTAACCACTGCGTCACCGTGATGCCTTAGAAGCATTAACTAAACTCTATTTTTGCCAGAAACCTCCACCTTTATTTATAAAATAGAACTTTGTCCTTTTAAACAATCTAAAATTCCACTCCACGGTTATACTTTACTCTGCACCAGAAATCCAAACTGAAGTGTCTTAGAACCAGTCAAAAGTGATGATATAAAGATAGTGGATGCATTGTGATCATCTTCCACAATTCTATAGATTCTGGAATGGTCCCTGCAGATTGAAGGGAGCAAATGTCACCCCCACTGTTCAGGAAGGGGGGGGGGGGAGAGAGAGAAAACGGTGAACTACAAACCTGTTAGCCTGACAGGTCCTGACATTTCCCAGCCTATCCCCGTAACCCCACCTCGGAACAATTTATCATGGCCAATCCACCTAAACTGCACATCTTGAGACTGTGGGAGGAAACTGGAGCACCCGGAGGAAACCAACGCAGACACGTGAAGAATATGCAAACTCCACACAGACTGTTGCCCGAGGTTGGAATTGAAGCCGGGTGTCTGGCGCGGTGAGGCGTTGTGCTAACCACTGTGTCACCAGAGGTCAGTTAGCAAAATGAAAACACATGGGAGAGGAGGTAATATACTGGCATGGACTGAGGATTGGCTAACAGGCAGAAAACAGAGAGGAGGAATAAATGGATGAAAGGAAATTACTGCTGATGCTGGGAACGGAAACCAGAAAGAAAATGCTGGAAAATCTCAGTAGGTCTGGCGGCTTTTGTAGGGAAAGAAAATAGCTCACGTTTCGAGTCCAGATGACCCTTTGGCAATGGGTCATTCTCACCTTGGCAGATTGTGACTAGTGGGGTACCACAAGGATCAGTACTTGGGCCCCAGCTGTTCACAGTTTATACAATGATTTGGATGTGGGGCCAAATGTAACATTTCCAAGTTCACGGATGACACAAAACTCGGTGGGTATGTGTGTTGTGAGGAAGATGTAAAACGGCTACAGGAGGATTTGGACAGACTCAGTGAGTGGGCAAGGATATGGCAGATGGAATATAATGTGGAAAAATGTAAGATCATCACTTTGGCAGAAGGAACAGATGAGCAGAGTATTTCTGAAATGGTCAGAGATTAGAAAGTGTAGATGTACAAAGGGACCTGGGTGTCCTCATCAATAAGTCACTGAAGGCTAACATACAGCTGCAGCAAGTTATTAGGAAGGCTGATGGGATGTTGGCCTTTATCACAAGCGGATTTGAGTACAGGAGTAGTGAAGACTGGCTTCAATAGTATAGAACCTTGGTTAGACCACAGCTGGAGTACTGTGTGCAGTTTTACTCCCCTTACCTTGGGAAAGGTATTATTGCCACAGAGGGAGGGCAATGAAGGTTCACCAGACTTGTTCCAGGTTTGGCAGGACTGTCCTATGAATAGAGATTGGGGAAACTGGGCCTGTATTCTCTAGAGTTTTAAAGAATGAGAGGGGATCTCATTGAAACCTACAAAATACTTAAAGGAATAGACAGGGGAGATGCAGGTTATCGGAAGGTTGTGAATCTTTGGAATTCTCTACCCCAGAGGGCTGTGGGAGCTCAGTCATTGAGTGTGCTTAAAGCAGAGACTGACAGATTTCTAAATCCCAATAACACAAAGGGATATGGGGATGGTGTGGGGAAAAGGCATTGAAGTGGATGATCAGCCATGATTGTATTGAATGGTGGAGCAGGCTCAACGGGCTGAATGGCCAATTCCTGCTCCTATGTTCCAATGATCAAAGACATGTAGGAAACTAAATTGTGAAGGGGACAGAGGGAGACTACAAAGTGATATCGATAGGTTAGCGAGTGGGAAAAGATCTGGCGAACAGAGTATAATGTGGGAAAATGTGAAATTGTCCATTTTGGCAGGACGAATATGAAAAATTAACTCAATGGTGAGAGATTGCAGAGCTCTGAGACTCAGAGGGATCTGGGGGTCCAAGAGCATGAATCACAAAAGGCGAGTATACAGGTACAGCAAGTAATTAGGAAAACTAAGAGAATGTTATTGTTTATTGTGGGAGAATTGAATACAAAAGTAGGGAGGTTATGCTTCAGTTATACAGGACATTGGTGAGACCACATCTGGAGCACTGTGTACAGTATTGCTCTCATTTAAGGAATGATGTCAATGTGTTGGAAGCAGTTCAGAGAAGGTTTACTGGACTCATACCTGGAATTGGAGGCTGGTCTTATGAGGAATGATTGGACAGGCTGGGCTTGTGTCCGATGGAGTTTAGGTGACTTGATTGAACCGTATAAGATCCTGAGGGGCCTTGACAGGGTGGATGTGGAAAGGATGTTTCCTCTTGTGGGAGAATCTAGAAATTGGAGTCACTTTAAAAGTAATAAATTGCCCATTTACAGCAGAGGAGAACTTTTTTCTCTCAGAGGGTTGGGAGTCTTTGGAACTCTCTTCCTCAAAGGACAGTGGAAGCAGAGTCTTTGAATATTTTGAAGGCGGAGCTGGATAGATTCTTGATAGGCAAGGGGGTGAAAGATTATCGGGGGGTCAACGGGAATGTGGAGTTGAGGTTACAATTAGATCAGCTGTAAACGTATTGAATGGTGGAGCAGGCTCGAGGGGCCGAGTGGCCTCCTCCACCTTCTGATGTCAGGTTAATGGGTCTGAGGTTCCCCGTTTTCTCTCTCTCTCCTTAAATAGGAACCATTCCAGAATCTATAGAACGTTGAAAGATGATCACCAATGTATCCACAATCTATACAGCCGCCTCTTTCAACACTCTGGGATGGAGAGCATCAGTTTCTGGGGATTTATTAACTTACAACCACATTAATTTCTCCAGTTCTACTTTTTCACAAATATTAATCTTTTTCAGTTCCTCCTGCTCACTAGTCCCCTTGCTTCTCCAGAGTTTTGGGGATAAGTTCTGTAACTTCCTCTGTGAAGCCAGATACACATTGTTTAGTTTCTCTGCCATTTCCTTATTCCCCATTATAAACTCTCCTGTCTCTGCCTGGAATGGACCCACATTCGGTCTTTGCTAATCTTTTCCTTTTCACATTCCTATAGGAGCTTTTCCAGTCGGTTTTTATGTTTCTCCCCAGTTTGCTCTCATATTCTATTTTCTCTTTATCAGTTTCTTGGTCCTCCTTTGCTGAATTCTAAACAAGTTCCCAATCCTCAGGCTTGCTACTATTATGGCCACTTTATGAGCCTCTTCCTTGGATCTAATGGAATCTTTAACATTTCTCGTTAGTCACGGTTGCATCACTTTTCCTGTTGGACCTTTGTTCCCTAAAGGAATCTATATTTGGTGTATATATGAGAAATGAAAGTTGCCAAAGTCCCAGAGGACCGCAGGCTGATCTCCCTTTAGCGAGAGAGAGAGAGATAACTGCTGATTTAACCGGAGGGTCACCACACCTCGTGCGAGGGGCAATGTTGAGACGGTGGACCCTTCGTGGATAACCTCAGCCAGTGTGACAGTTGAACCCCGGCTATTGGAGTCACTCCGCATCATGAACCAGCCATCCAGCCAACTGAGCTAACTGACCCCCCCCCCCGGCCAGATATATAATTAATTAAATATTAGCTATTGCTAGTCTCCCATCATCCCATTTAATGTGGTTTGCCAGTCCACCTCAGACAACTTGTCCCTCAACCTGATAGTTTTCTTCTGTGAGAAACACCCAAATAATTTAAAGAAAAAACACATGGGCTGGATTCTCCGATTCTGCGGCTATGGCTGGAGGACGCCTCTGGTCTGACAACCAAAATGTCGGCTCCTCCGCACTGATACTCCATCCGGTGGGGGGGCGAGCAGCCGCGCCACATAAAGCCCCCGTCATTACCAACTGATACGGATGCAGAATGGCCGGGTCTGTGGCCGCATGCAGCAGCCGCGCCGTATAACATGGTGCCGGCCCCGCATGGACCCGGCCTGCCAAAAACTGCCCCCCTGTCACCCCCCCCCCCCCCCCCCCCCTCACAACCACCGGATCACCCTCCACCAATCCCCCCAGCCCACGCCGATGCTCCCCCTGCCAGCGGAACGGCTTCAACTACCCCCGCCTCCCAACTGTGGTGGCGCTTGAGTGTGCCATTTGTGAAGGGGCAGAGCATCGTAAAAACGGCACCACCCCCGATTTTGGAGTACAAATGGATTCTCCGGCCAATCTCTGAACGTGTTTTTGGCATCGGCAATCAGAGAATTCAGCCCTAAGGAACCACCAGGGCCCATCTTCATGGCAATGTGGCATGATTTTGGAGGATCCAAACAGAAATGCAAACTGAATATCTTCTCACTTCCAAACACCCCTTCACTCTGTGATCCTTGTGAAATTTGAAACCAGGTATTCGCAATGTTGGGGGACATTTACTGATACTGGACTATGATATAAATTATAGTTGGCTCTGTAACTACATTTTTGTTCCGATATTACTTTAGAATGGTTCTGCTGAGACAAAAGGTACTCATTGGCTGAGGTGCCTGTTTAGGAGAGGCAATTTGTCGGAATAGATCGTGAATACACATTGCTGACTAATATCAGAAGGGATACAAAATGGCTATTGGCTAAGATAGCAATATTAAAGAACCAAAATGGCTGAACTAGCCACATTCCTGAACAATAAGTTACAAACTGTGCCTCATTGATTGAGAAAGTCGTGAGTGTCTCTCGGGAGTATTTCAATAGCCGCTGATAACACCTTCACAGGACAAGGAACACAATGTATGCTCAATAGCTCAAGGTCCCCAGCTGCAGACAGGACATATCCTTATGTTAGTCTTGAGTGACTTCTGCATGAAGTTAGGGGCTGGTGAGACAACACCCACTTTAACCATATCTGTGATAACTGGGATGCTAAGAAAATTGATTGACTGCATGTGATGAATTGTGACGCAAATAGAGTTGATTGATTGTATGTAAATGAGAATGCAACTAATTCCACCCCCGGAATCTGTATATTAACCCAATGCGAACCTTAGCTCTCGTGAGAAAGTTGCTGTCTAAGACTGCGGAGCCTCAGGCCTTCCTCCTAGAGCTCTGATATAATAAACTGCTTCTTTACTCATTCAAAATGGCCTGCGTGTGAATATTTTCACCTCTAACAGCAACAACGCTCGAAAAGCGTCAGCCCACTGGAGGCAAAGCCATGAGACCGGCCAGTCCATCCTCATTGACCAACTGAGAGAATTAACAAAATGCCGTCCTGGATGTAACTGAGCAGAAACAATAACAGCAGAATCCAACCCCTGTAATCAATTGTGAACTTGTTGGTGTCTCAGGAGGGACGAGGAAACACCGAATCCCTTCCCACACTGAGAGCAGGTGAACGGCCTCTCCCCAGAGTGAACCCGCTGGTGTATCTGCAGGTTGGATGGATCACTAATTGCCTTCCCCTACTCAGAGCATGTGATTGCCTTCTCCCCTGTGTGAACTCGCTGGTGTCTCTTCATGTTTGATAAGTGAGTGAATCCCTTCTCACACTGAGAGCAGGTGAACGGTCTCTCCCCAGTGTGAACTCGCCGGTGACTCTGCAGATGGGATGACTGAGTGAATCCCTTCTCACACTGGGAACAGATGAACGGTCTCTCCCCAGTGTGAACTCGCCGGTGACTCTGCAGATGGGATAACTGAGTGAATCCCTTCTCACACTGAGAGCAGGTAAATGGCCTCTCCCCAGCGTGAACTCGCTGATGTGTCTGCAGATTGGTTGATCTACTGAATCCCTTCCCACATTGGGAGCAGATGAACGGCCTCTTCCCTGTGTGAACTTGCAGGTGATTCTGTAGGGTGGATGAAGCACTGAATCCCATCCCACACTGAGAGCAGGTAAATGGCCTTTCTCCAGTGTGAATTCGCTGGTGTTCCTTCAGGCTGGAGAACAGAGTGAATCCCTTCTCACACACAGGGCAGGTGAACGGCCTCTCCCCAGTGTGAATGCGTCGATGAGTCTCCAACTCAGATGGAAAACTGTATCCCTTCCCACAGTCCCCACATTTCCACGGTTTCTCCATGTTTGGCAACTCCTCGTGTCTCTCCTGGTTGGACAATCAGTTGGAACCTCATCCACTCCACACAGAACACGTGTACGGTCTCTCCCCGCTGTGAATGGTGTGATGTCTTTTTCAGGCTGTGTAACTGGTTAAAGCTCTTTCCACAGTCAGTGCTCTGGAACACTCTCACTCGGGTGTGTGTGTCTCGGTGCTTTTCCAGTCACACTGATGGTTTAAATGTTTTGATGCTGACAGATCGGGCAAACATTTCTCCTTCTAGATTCAAAGGCCAATGATACTCAGATCCCAAGGTATCGAGTGATTCTGTAAGACCGAGACGTGATAATTGAGATTCCTGTCTGTAATTCCTTCTCTTGTAATATCTGTAAAAGGAGTTTACAAAAGTCAACACTCAGTACAGGATAGAAATTCAGAACAGATAATTCTAGTTTCTATGGAACATTCCTTCCTCTCATTCCCCAATCCCTCGTCTCCAATACCTATTCCCCATACCTAGTCTCCAGGGAGAGGACTCGGAGGGGCAGGGTATTGGAGCAGTGACTGTAGGAAGGATGAGCTAGCTGACCACTGCACCCTGGTACAGGAGGCCATTCAAGTGGGGGGAGGAAGTGGTAGTTGTCGGGGATTCTATAATTAGGGGAACTGATAACATCCTTTGGAAGCAGGACCGAGAGTCCCACAGGGTATGTTGCCTGCCCGGTGCCAGGGTGAGGGGCATCTCTAACCGGCTTGAAAGGATATTGGCGAGGGAGGGGGGAGGATCCAGTTGTTGGGGTCCACGTTGGGACAAACAACATTAGCAAGACTCGGAAAGAGGACCTGTTTGGGAATATCAGGAACTAGGAACAAAGTTAAAGAACAGGTCCTCAAAGGATATAATCTCTGGATTATTACCTGAGCCACGTACAAATTTGGCATAGGGATGAGAAAATTAGGGAAGTAAACACGTGGCTAAAGGAGTGGTGTGGGAAAGAGGGGTTCCATTTCATGGGACACAGGCATCAGTATTGGGACAGGAGGGATCTGTACCGTTGGGACGGTCTCCACCTGAACCGATCTGGGACCAGTGTCCACACGGAAAGGATAAATAGGGAGGTCACAAAGACTTTCAACTAACACATGGAGGGGGAGGGAAAGGCCCCAGGGAACTCAACACAGTTCCAAAAACAAGTAGCAGGATGGTCTTGGCTGGGTAACAAATATACCGGTTATAAAGTTTACAGGAGGGACAGAGAATATGGCAGAGGGGGTGGAGTAGCCTTACTGATCAGAAATACTATCACCTCAATGGTGAGAATTGGATTTGTTTATTGTCACGTGTACCGAGATACAGTGAAAAGTATCGTTTTGCGTATGGTTCAGACGGATCATTCCATACATGAGAACAATACACAGGGCAAACATAAATACACAAGCCTTCTCCTCCTCCAAAATAGCCCCGTAAACCGCCAATACTATCCCTTCCCCAGTCCCCCTGTCGTCAGCACCTCCTCCAGCAATGTGGAAGCCGGCTCTACTGGGAAGCTCTGTATCTCCTTTCTGGCAAAATCTCGAACCTGCATGTATCTAAATATTTCCCCCTGCTCCAGCCCATACTTCGCTCCCAGCTCCTTCAATCCTGCAAAACGACCCACAAGAAATAAATCTTTTCGTGTCCTAATTCCTTTCCAATCCCATCTCCAAAAATTTCCAATCCCACTTCCCTAGCTCAAATCTATGGTTATCCTCTCCTTTCTTAAGGAGAAAGTCGACATCGCTTTATTACAGGAAACTCATCTGGATGAGGAACATTTTAAATTGAGGCGGGATGGGGTGGGGCAAGTTTTTTCATCTCCTTTTCATCAAGCAGTAGGAATGTGGCAATCTTTATTAATAAAAATATCACTTTTCAGATTGAAACCGCACCAAGGACAAAGGAGGTAGATATGTGATCATTAGAGGTTCGGTGCATGGAGATGCTATTTCAATAATGAATGTTTATGGATCCCCGAATTGCTCCCCGGAGTTCATTACTAAGGCCTTTGTGGATTTTGCAGAGTTAGCTTCAACGAACTCTTTTGTGGTTGGTGACTTCAACTGTCCCTTAAATCTGCTGGTAGATATGCTCCCGGTTACCAGGAAACCACCGCCCCCCCGCCCCCATGCTGCAAGCTAGGGAGTTGGCCTTTACTTGTGAGGAGGTGGGTTAAGTGGATGTTTGGAGAGCTTTGCACCCGAGGGGCAGAGATTTTACCTTCTTTCCAGCCCCACATCAATGTCAGACTAGAATCAACGACCTTTTGTATCTCAAGGACGATCCTACACCTGGTGTCCTCTTGCACCGTAGTGACCATCGATTGTGGACCATCCCCCTGTTTCTCTGGAATTTCTACTCGAGCGTTCATCCCCAGGTTGAGAATGTGGAGGTTTGCTGCCTCTCTGATCAGAGATACTTCATATATTAAGCATATGAGAACGAGTTGGAGTTCTTCCTTTGGGTTAACTCGACCCCTGGTATTCCCCCCTCCATTTTATGGGAGACATGTAAAGTTTATGCTCGAATGCTGAAGAACCAGCAACATCTGGGGGTTTGTTTCACGAAGGCCGAGCAGAATTATAAGGAGATCTCGAATAAGCTATTGCTGAAGTAGGTTAATGTGTCAAGAGTGGCTTTGGACTCCCTATTGATGCAGCAGGTCAAGAAAGGTTTGCGAGGCAGATGTTGTACGAATTTGGGAATAAACCGAGCAAATACTTGACCTGTTTGACAAAGAAAAAGTCTGACATTGGAACAACTCCCTCTGTGCGGCTTGGGGAGGGAAAAGGGTTGTGAGGACAGAGGAGGTAAACAGGGATTTTGGGAATTTACGCAGGATTATAAAGTCTCTAAAGTCTGGTGAAGTGTTGCTGGATTTGGAGCATTTATTCTCTTCCCTGAAGCTTCCGGAGGCCTCAGAAAGCCAGCGTGAGCCTCTTAATGCTCCCCTTTCTCGGGAAGAGGTCCCAAAGACCATGAAGGAACTGTAGCCGGGTAAAGCACCGGGACCGGAATGGCCGTGGGTGTGAGTTTTATCGGGGGCTTGAGGATTTGTTTTTGGATGCGTTGGTGGGTCTGTATTGTCACTCCTTTGACTCGGATGCTGCCATCGACTCTTCGTGAGGCTAATATCTCTATGATTCTGAAGGACCCAGAGGAGTGTGCCTCTCATTGGCCAATATCTCTTTTGGATCTTGACTTCAAATTACAATCTAAAGTTTTGGCGAGAAGGCTGGAGGACATCCTTCCGACAATCGTGCGGGGGGGGGGGGGGGGGGGGGGGGGGACCAGACTGGGTTTATACGGGGAAGACTTTCCAGTAACAATGTTGGAAGGTTGCTGAATGTATTCAGGTTTTTCAGAAATACACAGTGGATGGGCTGCTGATCTCCTTCGATGCAGAGAAAGCTTTCGCTCGAGTCGAATTATCTGGTGTATACGGTTTGAGGATTCGGATTGAGTGACGAGTATATCGAGTGGATTCAATTGTTAGATGAAGGGTACAGTCGCCAAGGTCCCAGATGACCACAGTTTGCTTTCCCCTTTGAGGATATAAATGACTGGTGACAATTTAACCTGAGGATCAACACACTCAGGCCAGAGACAAGGTTGAGAAGGTGGTGCCTTCATGAATAACCTCAGCCGGGAATTGAAGCCTCGCTCTGCATCATGAACCAGCTGTCCAAATAACTGAGCTAAACCGGACCCTGTTATATTACAGGCTGGGCAGGGGCAGGGCTCATGGATGGTTTATAGTATTTGAGCTTCGGAGTGAGTCTCACAAATAAATGTATCAAGCTAAGGGAGCAAAGGATGTCAATGTCTTTAAGAGAGAGAGAGACCTTTCTCCAGAGTCTGCACCCTCCCTGGATTCACTTCCTTTCGCTTCAGTTGCTGCAAGTGACCAATTGAAGGTGAGAATGAGAAAAGAAATGGAAAGGGGGAGAAAAGAAAGTGTTTTACTCACAGTTGGAGACAGGAAGAAGTTTTAGTCTGTGTGAAGCCCGAGGTTTCCTCATTGTTCAGTTTCCGCATTCAGACAACGGGGGAGCTGATTAGATGGTGGAAGAGAGTCCTTCCGGTTCACCAACTCTTCCCATTGGCCAATCTTCTCGTGACGTCTCTGGGTTCCAGTGCGCAGCCCCAACGCGCGGACACAGCAGCTCCGCCCCACTCATTGTTCCTCCTCCTCCAGAAAAAGGTTTCCAGGCAACCGGCTGACAGCTCCGGCCAGAGCGAGAAGCGTCTCGGTGATTGCCCCTCCCCCCGGAACGGGACTGCGCATGTCCAAGAGAGAGGAGAGGCTGCACATGTGCGAGGGAAAGCCCACCCTCTGACCTTTCTGTTGAGGTGTTGACCAATGGGAAGAGTTGACCGGAAGGACTCTGGTTCTCCAGCCAATCAGCGCGGCCTTTGTGTGAATGGAAATTGAACTTCACACCGACTGAAACCTCCTCCTGTCTCCAACATTTGTGAGTAAAACACTTTCTTTTCTCCCCCTTTTCATTTATTTTCTCATTCTGACCATCAATTGGTCACTTGCAGCAACTGAAGGGAAAGGAAGTGTATCCAGGGAGGGTGCATTTATTTGTCTGGCTAAAATGATGGTCTCTTTCCTAATGTTCACAATTAAAGGACTGGTTTCCCCAGGAGATGGCTGACATTTAAGGAGAGAGTAAATTAACATTGGACAGAGAAATGTCTTGTGATGTTATATGGTACGTATTAGATATCTTATTTATGGTTCTGTAATAAAATATATTTATTATTATTTCTAGCCTGATGTAGCTTGATTATATATTTCCAGTCATATCTTCTCGGCACAACATCGAGGGCCGAAGGGCCTGTTCTGTTCTGTGCTGTACTGTTCTATGTTCTATGTTCTCTCAGAGGGTTTTTAGTCTCTGGATTTCTTTTCCACAGGGACCAGTGGGGTGTGGGGGTCATTGAATATATTCACGGATGAGTTGGACAGATTTTTAATAACTTGATATGTTTTAAATCATGTTTTAAACAATGAGTGCAACAAAGTAGCAGAAAGAATTTGTGGAAAATGGGCACAGAGCAGAACAAGAGATATTGCCAACATAAATACATGCAACACATTGCAGAATTAATTTGGAACAGGATATTTGAGGAACAAGAGCCTCGAGATGAAATGCCAGATGAATTGAACAACCAGTTGACAGGTTAAAGTAGTGACTGTGGAAAGAGGACAAGATTATCTAAAAACAGAGGACAGCAATTCAATTTGTTAACTCAAAAATATCACAAACAGACTAACGGCAAAATCAAATTAAAGTTAATAACATAACATAGATGACATAGAATTCCTATAGTGCAGAAGGCCATTCACCCCTCAAGTCTGCACTTAGCCTCAGAAATAGCCCTTCACTGAGGCCCACTCCCCATCCTATCCTTGTAACCCGGTGCATTGATCATGGTCAACCCACCTAACCTACGCATCTTGAACACTAAGGGGCAAATTATCGTAACCAATCCACTTTGGCTGCATATCTTTGGACAGTGGGAGGAAACCGGAGTACCCGGAGGAAACACACAAAGACACAAGGAGAATGTGCAAACTCCAGTCAGACAGCCACCCAAGGCTGGAATTGAGTCCCTCACGCTGAGGTAGCAGTACCAACTGCTGTGCCCTACTCCCGGCCTAAGTTGAATTGAATTCACGCATGGAAAGCCCAGGAGGAGCAAGTCAGTCAAATTGGAGCCTATGTATTTGTGAAAGAGTCCGATACTTTACCCAATGCATCAGACAGGGGCGGCACAGTAGAACAGCGGTTAGCACAGTTATTTCACAGCTCCAGGGTCCCAGGTTCGATTCCCAGCTTGGGTCACTATCTGTGGAGTCTGCACATTCTCACTATGTCTGCGTGGGTTTCCTCCAGGTGCTCCAGTTTCCTTTCACAGTCCAAAGATGTGAAGGTTAGATAGATTGGCCATGCTAAATTGCCCTCAGGTTAGGTTAGGTGAGGTTACTATTTTACAGGGAGAGGGTGGAGGTGTGGGCTTAAGTGGGGTGCTCTTTCCAGGAGCCGGTGCAGACTCGATGGACCGAATGGTCTCCTGCATTGTAAATTCTATGACTCAGACATTAAAAACTGCATGGTGGTGCATTCCATAATCAGCCTATGCCAGTTTTGGATAGAGGGAGAACTGACTGGTCTGCTTCTGTATTGAGCCAGATGCATGTTGGCTCCATTCTAACCCAATCTCTTATGAACCTAAGACGAGAGGCCAATTGATAGAGCCTGATTTTCAGGAGACCATACCCTCCCTTAGGCCCTTGTGATTGGAGATAAACAAACTTGAGACGAGGTTTCTTTTTGTTCCAGGTAGAGTTATAGATGTTTACAGCTTGGAACCAGGCCCTTCGGCCCAGCTTGTCCATGCTGCCCAGTTTCTATCACTAAGCTAGTCCCACTTGCCAGGATTTAGCCCATATCCCTCTATACCCACCCTGCCCATGTAACTGCCTAACTGCTTTTTAAAGGACAAAATTGTACCCGCTTCTACTACTGCCTCTGGCAGCCGTTCCAGATGTTCACCACCCTCTGTGTGAAGAAACGTCCCCTCTGGTCTCTTTTGTATCTATGTTCTCTCACTTTAAATCTATACCCTCTAGTTCTAGACTCCTCTACCTCAAGGAAAATATGTTGACCATCTACCTTATCGATGCTCATTATTTGATAGACCTCTGTAAGATCACACCGAAGCCTCCTACGCTCCAGGGGAAAAAGACCCAGCCCACCCAGCCTCTCCTTATAACTCAGACCATCAAGTCCTGGCAGCATCCTGGTAAATCTCTTCTGCACTCTTTCTAAGCACTGCTCCTTCCTCAGGTGTTATGCATTCACCTGAGGAAGGAGCAGTGCTCTGAAAGCTAGTGTTTGAACCAAACATGTTGGACTTTAACCTGGTGTTGTAAGACTTCTTACTGTGCTCACCCCAGTCCAACGCCGGCATCTCCACATCATGCCACTCTTTCTAGTTTAACAATATCCTTCCCATAATAGGGTGACCAGAACTGAACACAGTATTCCATGTGCGGTTTAACCAATGTCTTCAACAAGACATCCCAACTCCTGTATTCAATATTTTTTTTTTAAATTTAGAGTACACAATTATTTTTTTTCCAATTAAGGGACAATTTAGCGTGGCCAATCCACCTAACCTCCACATCTTTAGGTTGTGGGGGTAAAACCCACAAGACATGGGGAGAATGTGCAAACTCCACACTGTATTTTTATGCTCAACGTTCGTTAAGACTAAAGATACTAATCCTTTCTGAATTACTCTAGCCTATAACTTCTTAACTAGTTGGCCACTCTAAGGTCTTCTATCCCTCAGACTCCCTTGCTGACACAAGATGGGAACTAATCTGTTTCAAACTATATTTCAAGTTATGATAGGATCCCAAATCTACAAGGAAGAATTCTAACTTGCCACTCAATGTCCTTTAAGGGTCTGGATCTGTTGAGGATGTATAAGTGAGTCTTCTGGGTAAACCACTATTTCAGGTTTAGATTTGAAATAAACCACTATTTCAGGTTGACATTTAAAATCACACTTATTTTTATTTGCTTTAACAAAATCTCTTTTAGTTGATCAGACTTCAGGAGCTCTCTGAACGATTTTTCTTCTATCTTGATAGCTTGTGGTTGTTCTTATTCTTCGGTCTTCCGGCATCTTCCGATTCCCATGGAGCGATGAGCTGATTCATATCGAATCTAAGAATAAATTTGAACCGAATGGCTCGGCCTGTCTCTTCCCCTTTTCTCTCTCTGTCTTCTGCCTGTGTTATTTGCCATGATGTGGAGATGCCGTCGTTGGACTGGGGTGAGCACAGTAAGAAGTCTTACAACACCAGGTTAAAGTCCAACAGGTTTGTTTCAAACACTAGCTTTCGGAGCACAGCTCCTTCCTCAGGTGAACAGTGCTCCTAAAGCTGGTATTTGAAACAAACATGTTGGACTTTAACCTGGTGTTGTAAGACTTCTTACTGTGTTATTTGCAACTGCCGTTCCGAGACTTTATACATTTCAAACCGTCTCGCCAGAGCCTGTCAATTACAAAGCATTGTCTCATGTTTAACAAAATAGATGTGTTACATTAAAAACCGCGACTTCGCATCATGCGCAAGACTGCCAAACATTTCAAAAAACACGTGTTGCATTCTGCTCAAAGTCTAAAAAACCGTGAAGCTGTTTCTATCTTCGTCTATTTCAACCATTCGCATTTTTTAAAACTTACTCTGCAATGCATGCTAGCTTTAAGCTGTTTAACACCTTGCTCAAGGCCCTCATCATTCAAGCTTGGCTCCTCCCAGTACTGACATCATCTTACCAAGCTTAAACCTAATTAACTCCACAGGGAATCCCCTTCATCCAAACAACATTTCATTAGCCCACGCTTTTTACGATGCTTTAATTACACCTCTGGCTCCGAAACGTAATTGTCCTTAAAAAATTTTTTTTTAGAGTAACCAACTCTTTTTTTTCAATTAAGGGGCAATTTAGCGTGGCCAATTCACCGACTCTGCACATCGATTTACATTGTGGAGGTGAGACCCACGCTGGCACAGGGAGAATGTGCTGACTCCACATGGACATTGACTCGGGGCCGGGACCGAACCCAGGTCCTCGGCGCTGAGGGGCAGCAATGCTAACCACTGTGCCACCCTGCTGCTCCCGGCAATGAACTTAAAGACAATGTGCTGAAGCTTTGGAATTCCCTACCCCAGAGGACTGTGGAGCCTCAGGCATCAAGTATTTCTATACCGAGAGCGATAGGTTTCCCGATATTGAAGATATTGAGGGATAGTGTTGGAAAATGGTGCTGAGGTAGATCGGCCAATGATCTCATTGAATGGTCGAGTAGGCTTGATGGGCTGAATTGCCGACTGCAGCTCCTATTTGTTATGGTCTCTGTGTCCAGGACAGGGAGCAGTGAGCATGGATCTGTCAATCAGTCTGAATCAGCACCTTCAGGAGAATATTAGAATCAGCAGAGTGAGAATGGAGGGAGAGTGTGTGGGATGGAGATTTACAGCTTTTGGGGAATGAGAGAGGAAAGAATGTTCCAGAGAAATTAAAATAATCTGTTCTGAATTTCTATCCTGTACTGACAGTGATGTATTTTGTAAACTCCTTTTACAGGATGTGAAAAGGAGAGGATTTACAGACAGAAATCTCAAACATCACGTCTGGATCTGACAGAGTCACTTGGTTCATTGACCATTAAATCTAGAAGGAGAAATGTTTGCCCGACCTGTTGACTTCAACAAAGTTCAAACATCAGTGTGACTGGAAAAGCACCGAGACATACACACCCGAGTGAGAGTGTTCCAGAGCACTGACTGTGGAAAGAGCTTTAACCAGTTACACAGTCGGAAAAAGACATCACAACATTCACAGCGGGAGAGACCGTACACGTGGTCTGTGTGTGACCGAGGCTTCACACTGATTGTCCGACCTGGAGAGACACGAGTTGACCCAATACATGGAGAAACCGTGGAAATGTGGGGACTGTGGGAAGGCATACAGAGTCCCATCTCTGCTGGAAGTTCACCGACGCATTCACACTGGGGAGAGGCCGTTCACCTGCTCTCAGTGTAGGAAGGGATTCATTGAGTTATCCAATCTGAGGAAACACCAGCGAGTTCACACTGGGGAAAGGCCGTTCACCTGCTCTCAGTGTGGGAAGGGATTCAGTCGGTCAGACAACCTGCAGTCACACCAGCGAATTCACACTGGGGAGAGGCCATTCACCTGCTCTCAGTGTGGGAAGGGATTCACTCAGTCATGTAATCTGAGGAAACACCAGCGAGTTCACACTGGGGAGAGACCATTCACCTGCCCCCAGTGTGGGAAGGGATTCACTCAGTCAAGCAGCCTGCAGAGACACCAGCGAGTTCACACTGGGGAGAGTTCGTTCACCTGCTCTCAGTGTGGGAAGGGATTCTGTGTTTCCTCGTCCATGCTGAGAAACCAACAAGTTCACAATTGATCACAGTGATGGATTCTGCTGTTATTGTTTCTGCTTCAATTACATCCAGGACTGCATTTCGTTCTCTCTTCTCTTTCTCTCTCAGGGAATCTGAGACAGGAAAAGTGATGCAACTGTGGCAAACAAGAAAAGTTAAAGATTCAATTAGATCAAAGGAAGAGGCTCATAAAGTGGCCAAAATAGTAGTGAACTTGAGGATTGAGAACTTGTTTTAGAATTCAGCAAAGGAGGACCATGAAACTGATAAAGAGAAAATAGAATATGAGAGCAAACTGGAGAGAAACATAAAAACTGACTGGAAAAGCTCCTATTGGAATGTGAAAAGGAAAAGATTAGCAAATGTGGGTCCATTACAGACAGAGACAGGAGAGTTCATAATGGGGAATAAGGAAATGACAGAGAAACTAAACAATGTGTCTGTCCTCACGGAGGAAAATACAGAAATTGTCCCAAAAACAGTGAGCACGAGGAACTGAAAGAGATTAGTATTAGTGAAAAAGTAGCACTGGTGAAATTAATGTGGTTGAAAGTTAATAAATTCGCAAAAGCTGATGCTCTACATCCCAGAGTGTTGAAAGAGGCGGCTGTAGAGATAGTGGATACATTGGTGATCATCTTTCAAAATTCTATAGATTCTGGAATGGTTCCTGCAGATTGGAAGGTGGTAAATGTAACCCCATGATTTAAGGAGGGAGAGAGAAAACAGGGAACCGCAGACCCATTAGCCTGACATCAGTAGGAGGGAAAATGCTACAATCTATTATAAAGGATCTGATAACAGACGAATTAGGAGCAGGAGTAGGCCACTCGGCCCCTCGAGCCTGCTCCACCATTCAGTAAGTTCCCGGCTGATCTGACTTTAACCTCAACTCCACATTCCCGCTGACCCCCCGATAACCTTTCACCTTCTTACTTGGCAAGAATTTATCCAGCTCTGCCTTAAAAATATTCACAGACTCTGCTTCCATTGCCCTTTGAGGAAGAGAGTTCCAAAGACTCATGACCCTCAGAGAGAAAAAGTTCTCCTCTGCCTTAAATGGGCAAGTTATTACTTTTAAATTGACTCCAATTTCTAGATTCTCCCACAAGAGGAAACATCCTTTACACATCCACCCTGTCAAGGCCCCTCAGGATCTCATGCGGTTCAATCAAGTCACCTAAACTCCATCGGACACAAGCCCAGCCTGTCCAATCATTCCTCATAAGACCAGCCTCCAATTCCAGGTATGAGTCCAGTAAACCTTCTCTGAACTGCTTCCAACACATTGACATCATTCCTTAAATGAGAGCAATACTGTACACAGTGCTCCAGATGTGGTCTCACCAATGTCCTGTATAACTGAAGCATAACCTCCCTACTTTTGTATTCAATTCCCCTCACAAACAATAACATTCTATTAGCTTTCCTAATTACTTGCTGTACCTGTATACCTGCCTTTTCTGATTTATGCTCTTGGACACCCAGATCCCTCTGAGTCTCAGAGCTCTGCAATCTCTCACCATTTAGATAATCAGCTTTTTTATTCTTCTGGCCAACATGGATAATGTCACATTTTCCCACATAATATTTGATTGGGCAGATCTTTTCCCACTCATGTAACCTGTCTATATCCCTATGTAACCTCCTTCTGTCCCCTTCACAATTTACTTTCCTACCTATCTTTGTATCATTGGAACATAGGAGCAGGAGTTGGCCATTCCGCCCATCGAGCCTGCTCCACCATTCAATACGATCATGGCTGATCATCCACTTCAATGCCATTTCCCCCACACTATCCCCATATCCCTTTGTGTTATTGGTATTTAGAAATCTGTCAGTCTCTGCTTTAAACACACTCAGTGACTGAGCTCCCACAGCCCTCTGGGGTAGAGAATTCCAAAGATTCACAACCCTCTGAGTAAAGAAATGTCTCCTCCGAGACCCGTCCTAAGTGGCTTCCTCCTTATTTTGAAATTGTGTCGCCTGGTTCCAGACTCTCCAACCAGGGGAAACATCTCACCTGCACCCACCCTGTCTATTCCTTTCAGTATCTTAGACGTTTTGGTGAGATCACCTCTCATTCTTCAAAACTCTAGTGAATACAGTCCCAGTTTCCCCAATCTCTATTCAGAGGACAGTCCTGCCATCCCCTGTGGTCTGTGGTTCCTCGTTTTCTCTCTCCCTCCTTAAATAACGGGCTTACATTTACCACCTTGCAATCTATAGAAAGGTGATCACCAATGTATCCACTATCTCTCCAGCCGCCTCTTTCAACACTCTGGGATGTAGAGTATCAGCTTTTGGAGATTTCTGATTTATTTTTTTTATTGTCACGTGTACCGAGGTACAGTGAAAAGTATTGTTCTACGTACAGTCCAGACAGGTCATTCCATACATGGAAAAAATACCATTTATTAACTTTCAACCAGATTAATTTCTCCAGTACTAGTATTTCACGATTATTAATCCCTTTCAGTTCCTCATTCTCATTAGTCCCTTGGTAGTCTCATGTTTGGAGGAAATTTCTGTATCTTCCTCTGTGAAGACAGACACACATTGTTTAGTTTCTCTGCCATTTCCTTATTCCCCATTATAAACTCTCCTGTCTCTGCCTGGAATGGACCCACATTGGTCTTTGCTAATCTTTTCCTTTTCACATTCCTATAGGAGCTTTTCCAGTCGGTTTTTATGTTTCTCGCCTGTTTGCTCACATTATTCTATTTTCTCTTTCTTTATCAGTCTTTTGGTTTGGTTTTCAGCAAAGAAGGACCAAGTTCCCAATCCTCAGGCTTACTATGATTTTGACCACTTTATGAACCTCTTCCTTTGATCTAATGCAATCTTTAACTTTGCTTGTCAACCACGATTGCAAAACTTCTGTTGGATTTTTGTTTAAGTGGGTCTATATTTTATGTAAATATGTAACAATTCCACAAATATTTGTGATTTCCTGTCTATCGTCATATCTTTTATTGTAATTTCCCAATCTAGCACAGACAACTGTGAATACAAGCCCAGTTTCCACAAGGTCCCTCAGGTGAGAAAGAAGCTCCTTCACCTGATGAAGGAGCTGCGCTCTGAAAGCTAGTGATTCAAAACAAACCTGTTGGACTTCAACCTAGTGTTATAAGACTTCTTATTGTGCCTAACCCAGTTCAACGCCGGCATCTCCATATCATAAATCCATGTTTATTCTTATCCAGGTGTCTATTTATCACATCCTTTATAATAGATTCTGGTATTTTCCCAATACTGATGCCGGGCTAACAGGTCTGTAGTTCACCGTTTTCTCTCTCCCTCCCTTCCTGAACAGTGGAGTGACATTTGCTGCCTTTCAATCTGCAGGAACCATTCCGGAATCTATAGAATTGTGGAAGATGATCACCGATGTATCCGTAATCTCTATAGCAATCTCTTTCAACACTCTGGGATGTAGAATATCAGGCCCCGGGGACTTCTCAATATTCAATCCCATTAATTTCTCCAATGCAGCCTCTAAGTAATCCTTTATTCCTCATTCCCCCTAGTCCCTGGGCTCTCTGAAGTTGGGAGATTTCTTTGGCTGAATTCTCCATTTCTGAGACTAAGTGTTGATGCCGGGACAGGATTCGCGAGTTCTACGATAGCAAAACTGGAGCTGCACCTGGTCCGATTCAACAACTGTTGAGGGGCCAGGACCGGCAGCAGATGGAACACACTCCATTCCAATGAGAAACGGTGCTGGATTTGCCGGATGCACGATTGATGCCCAGAAGGCTGACAAGCTGCAGACACACACTTCACTCCCCACACATCATCCCAGCCAACAAGATGTCAGTGAGGAGAGTGGCAGTCCGCTTTACGGACACCGGGCTGGAGACCCTGCTGGACGCCGTAGGGAGAGGCGAGCAGCTCTGTACCCCGGCCCGGGAAGGAGGCTGCCAGCTGCCACCATTCATTGTGCCTGGGCGCAGGTGGCAGAGGCTGTACCCTCCGTGAGCAACACCGTCCGGACAGGCCAACAGTGCTGTAAACAACTGTACAGCCTCCTCAGGGTGGCCAGGGTAAATAGGCAGCTCTGTGCCTCTGGCACCAAACCCGTCCCATGCTGTTTCTTAGCTCCACCCAAACAGATTCCACATTGTGTATTCCGGATCTGAGATCCTCCCTTATTAATGTACTGATGCCGTCCCTTATTATCAGTGCAACACCACCTCCTTTTCCTTTTTGCCTGCATCATCAGTAAACTCAACAATCATACCTTCAGACCCATCATCCAAGTCATTGATATATATTGTAAAAGATTGACTCCCCAGCACTGATCCCTGTGACACACCATTTGTTACATCTTGCCAACCTGCAAATTACCTATTTATGCTTAGTCTCGGTTTTCTGCTCACTAGCCAATCTTTTTTTAAAAATTAAGATAACCCAATTATTTTTTCCAATTAAGGGGCAATTTAGCGTGGCCAATCCACCTACTCTGCACATTTATTTTTTTTTTGGGTTGTGGGGGCGAAACCCACGCAGACATGGGGAGAATGTGCAAACTCCACACGGACAGTGACCCAGAGCCGGGATCGAACCTGGGACCTCAGCGCCATGAGGCAGTTGTGCTAACCACTAGGCCACCGTGCTGCCATCACTAGCCAATCTTTCACCGTGAAAGATAGTTCTGCAGTTAACAGCTATCAAATTGGGAAAAGAAAAGAACTGAACCCTCGGGAATGAATAATCACTTTGCACTGATACTTTTAAGGTGTAGGTTTCCTACAAAAATAATGTTTAGTTAATGTTGCTTCTCGTTTGTTGCAGTAAAAGTTATTAAACCTGAATGAAAATGAAATGAAATGAAAAATGAAAATCGCTTATTGTCACGAGTAGGCTTCAATGAAGTTACTGTGAAAAGCCCCTAGTCGCCACATTCCGGCGCCTGTCTGGGGAGGCTGGTACGGGAAACGAACCGTGCTGCTGGCCTGCTTGGTCGGCTTTAAAAGCCAGCGATTTAGCTGAGTGAGCTAAACCAGCCCCTTAAGGCCTGTCATGTGATCCTTTAATTTGTTGACTGGGGATTTGATTTTTGTTTTGAAGTTACTGATCTTTACAGAGATCCCAATCCACAAGTTTTATCTTCCATTTGAGCCTCGGGCACCTTTCTGTCTCGTTATTGATCGTGTCAATGACAGCGAGGCAACTGAGCTGAGGGCTGAATGTAGCTGAGAAGAACAGGGCCTGTGCCCCAGTTGGGAATCTGCCATGGTGTCACGCTAATAGAGGAGTGACTGGGAAATCAAGGGATGGGGATGATCAGGGCTGATGGTGTCTTGAACCCAGGGTTCAGTGCTCCTGTGTCCAAAGTGGGGAGTCACGGGAACAGGCTACAGAGGAACCGAAGAGAAACATTTGGGTCCCGAACATTGTGAACATCCTTTCATGGTTATTCTTTTACTCTACTTGTGGATCAAAGACAACCAATGTTCCAATATTTTTTAATAAAACCATGTTCTGTTTCATTAATAAATTTGTTTCATTGAAAATATTTGAATTTTGTTGGTATTTTTCTGCTTAAATTCATTCACTTTGGGGAAAGTGGGTGAAAGGGGTGACAGGCTCTTTAACTGAAAGTGAGTCTCTCAAGGGCAGCATGGTAGCACAGTGTTTAGCATAGTTGCTTCACAGCTCCAGGGTCCCAGGTTCGATTCCCAGTTTGGGTCACTGTCTGTGCGGAGTCTGCATGTTCTCCCCGTGTCTGCATGGGTTTCCTCCGGTTTCCTCCCACAGTCCAAAGAGGTGCAGGTTAGGTGGATTGGCCATTCTAAATTGTCATTAGTGTTCAAAAAGGTTAGGTGGGGTTACGGGGATATCGGGGGGAGGTGTGGGGCTTAAGTGGGGTGCTCTTTCCAAGGGCCGGTGCAGACTCGATGGGCCAAATGGCCTCCTTCTGCACTGTAAATTCTATGGTTCTTAAGCTAATTGTAAAGGAGCCAGAGGGGGAGAGGAGATTTTAGTTTTCTTTTGACACAATGTTTGAAAATATGGTTCAGAGAGTCAATTGGGATTGACTAATTTATTGAGTCTTTTTCAGGAAGTAACAAGGGATGTCAATAAAGGAGAACCTGGAGATGTGGTTTCTCTAGGTTTCCAGAAGGTATTCCCAGGGTGTCACATCCAAGGTTATTACACATAATAAGAAATCAGGGTGGTGGGGTGGGGAGGAAGGAGCAACATATCAGCATGGATGGAAGGTTGGTTAGCTAACAAGAAACAGAGAGGGGGCATAAGTGGGTTATGTTTGGGTTGGTAAGACGTGACAAGTGGAATGTCACAAGGATCAGTGCTGGGCCCTCAACTATTTTACAATCTATATAAATGAGTTGGGTGATGGGATTGAATGTATGGCGGCTAAATTTGATGATGGCACAAAGACAGGTAGGAAAGTAATTTGTGAAGTGAATTTAGGGAGTCTGCAAATGACAAATAATAATCATAGACAACAGATAGGTTACGTGAGTGGGAACAAATTGACAGACGGACCATTACTTGGGAAAATGTGAACATGTCCACTTTGGCAGAAAGGGTTAAATAAAACAGAACATTTAAATGGAGATTGCAGAACTCTGAGGTACAGAGGCATCTGGATATCCTGGTACAGGAACCACAATAAGTTAGTTTGCAGGTACAGCAAGTGATTAGGAAGGCAAATGGAATATTGTGATTTGTTGCAAAGGGGCTGGAATATAAACGGAGGGATGTTTTGCTGCAGTTGTACAGGGCCTTGGTGAGACCATATTTAGAGCACTGTGTACAGATTGGGTCTCCTTATTTCAGAAAAGAGATCATTGCATGAGAAACAGTTCAGAAGAGGTTGACACTCTGGATTCCTGAAATTAGGAGGTTATCCTCTGAGGAAAGGTTTGACAGGTTAGGACTGTATCCATTGCAGTTTAGAAGAATGAGAGAGGAACTCATTGAAACACATGAAATCCTGAGTGGAACTGACACAGAGAATGCGGAGAGGATGTTTCCCTTGTGGCAGAGACTAGAACTACATTTAAAAGGGGTTTCCCATTGAAGACGCTGATGAGGATATTTCTTTCCCCTGAGGTCTATGGGTCTGTGAATCTCTCTTCCCCAGGGAGTGGTGGAGTCAGGGTCATTGATGGACCACCAGACGGACAACCAGCCTCACTGAAGTTCTCAACATGAGAGTTTTAAATGGATTTTCAATGGCCCCTCTCTTTATCCAGAACCCTCAGGAGGAGTCCAACAGATGAGAGAAAACTCAGAGCTCTGGCCTCACAGTTGCCTAATCAGAACAGAGATGACAACTTGCGAACAGCTCCCAGGTTGTGCAGAAAGAGGAAGGTATTTGGTCACAAGTCCTCAGCTGAGAGAGAATCTGCTTTAGCTTCCAGTGGAACTTTCACAGGCTGGCTGGAAGCATTTTAAATCACCAGGCAGAGAGATAATAGAGAGAGTCCAGACTTGCTGTGTGCTGCCTTTTAGGTGTAAAGTGAAGTAAAATGGAGATTGCTTCTTCTCCTAGCCTTCCCTTTCCACCAATCAGAATGAAGAATGGGGTAAATCTCGGAATTTTAGAAGAGCTGATTGACTGCTAGCCAAGTCCATCAAAATGACATCACAGACCCTACCATACAGCACAGAGGGAAATCCCTTTGGCCTGTTCAACTAACAGCTTGCAGCTGGGGGTTTCCAAAGTCTGTAGTTCAAACCCAGAATCTGCAATGGTACAGCATCCAGCAAGACAGTAATAGAAAGGGAGACATGGCTCAGACAAGGATTTCAAAAAGATTCCTTACAAATGGACCAATTACAAAGCCTGTCATTGAACCATCTGTACCCGCCCAAGCCACATCAAACTCTCAAACAATTGATTTCCCCACGCTCCGCCCCCCGGTACAGGGAGTCAGCATTCCCATGCCAAGCAGTGAAAACATGGTGGCCTTGACACCCAGGTGTTGTCTAGGATTCCAGACACTCTTGTTTTCTCTGTCTTCTGGGAGCTGTTTATCTCCCTGTTCCCACTCAGCAAGTCGTCTGTTCTCAGCTCTGCTCGATTTCTGCTGGAGTTTGGTCCCTTTTACACCTTTCGGATCAATAAACATTTGGTCAGTGAAGACCCAAGCCACAATTTCCCATCCTGTCACCTGTCAACCATCCTTACCCAGAGCGTAATCACAACAGGAATAAAAACAGGAGAAGTGTAACAATCAAATTCAAAATAAATCCACAGCCAGTCATAGAATTTAATTTAATTTAATGTTCACTAATTAGCAAGAAAACCCAAAGCAGGGAGTCCCCCAGGATTCTTGCACTCCATACCTTGAGGGGGAGGAGAACTCTCTCCGACCCCTCACTCAATTTCACTCTGTTATTTTTCCATTCAGTTCTGGCTCTGCCCGGGGTAACATCAATTTGATCTTTTCTTCTTCTGAAGGAGCTCCATGAGTTCCAGGTTACTTCAATCAACAATCAGATGTTTCAATCAACAGATCAAACATGGATGTAAAAGATTCTCCAGCTCTCTCTTTGTGGACAGTTCTTACTCAGTATTATTTCTCCCAAGCCCTTCCTTGTCCCATTATCACTTTAATTTCACTCCCACTTTGCCCATGTCCAGTGTGTTTAATTCTATCCGGATTGTTTTAAAGTCAGTTTCTCTCTGGAGTGTGTGTCAGTGTCTTGATGATGTCACAATGGTGTCTCAATCCCCTGGCCAGATTAACCATTTCATCTCCTGCTGTGTCTCCAGTAGCTGTGTGTGTTTGGGACCCAGTCTTCAGTCCATTTCACCATGAATTTAGGCTTGTTATTTTTCACATGAAACAAATCACAACTGCACACCCACACCGGGATCCCAAAATCATGTCACATATTCTTAACTCTCAGATGCTCTGATGAAAAGATCAAAGTGAGTGTCTGTCTTTCTGATTTGCCCTGTTATGGTGCTGATATTTCATTTCGTGGCCGGGCTTTCAAATGTGGAATTCTTTAAAACAAAGTTCATGGGCCAAGATGTAAATATGCCTGGGTGGGACAGTGGTTAGCACTGCTACCTCATGGTGCCGAAGACCCGGATTCGATCCCGGCCACAGGTCACTGTCTGTGAGGAGTTTGCAAATTCCCCCGTGTCTATGTGGGTCTCACCCCGACAACCCAAAAGATGTGCAGGGTAGGTAAATTGGTCACGCTAAATTGTCCTTTTATTGGAAAAAAATAATTGGGTCCTCTAAATTTTTTTAAGATCATGCCAACATTTCCAAAAGATAGTGATCAATTTATTCATCCATCTGCACATTCCAGACTTTCACTAGAACATAGGTAGATTCCAGATTGATATATTCCATTCAACGCAAGGTAAACATTCTAATCATTTATTGTCCAGGACAAAATTCCCAGTATTTTTCAAACAGAAATTAAACATTCCCGTCTGATCGCAGACATTAACATATTCTGTTTGTTTGTTCAGGTCAGGCTGGGATTGTTCACCTTGGAGCAAAGGAGGTCGAGGGGAGATTTGAGAGAGGTGGACAAGATTATGACAGGTTTAGGTAAGATGGATAAAGAAAAGCTGTTCCCATTCGCTGATGGGACAAGGACGAGGGGACACAGATTTCAGGTTTAGGGTTAGAGATGTGGGGGGAGGGTCTGTCAGGGAGAATATTTTGATGCAGCGAATGGTAATGACCTGGAACTCGCTGCCTGTGTGGGGGGTGGAAATGAAGACAATGGATGATTTCAAATGGAAATTGAATTGACATTTGAGGGAAATAAATTGCAGAGCTACAGGGATAGAATGGGGCACTGGGATTTGGTTTGCTCCAGAGCCAACATGTAATTTATGGGCTGAATAGCCTCCTTCTGTGCCCTCATGGCTCTGATCGAAATTTCAGCTGCTGCAGTCTCTCCAACTCACTGAAATCCCTCATCCCTGGTGCCATTCTCGTAAATCTCCTCTGCACCCTCTCGAAGAACTTCACATCTTTCCTAAGTGTGGGGCCCATATATAGGGTTCCATTCTGGAGGGATAGAATTGAAGAGCAGGGAGGTTATATTCAATGTGTTTAGAGCCAGGGTTAGACTACACTGGGAGCACTGTCAACATTTGTCATCTCCATTTAGAAAAATGAAATAGAGGCACTGGAGAAGGTGTAACAAAGATTCACAAGAATAATACCAGAACTGAGAGCATTTCACTCTCAGGAAAGGTTGGGGCTGCTTTTCTCGAAAAAAAAAGAGAGGGTGATCATTGCTCGGCACAACATCGAGGGCCGAAGGGCCTGTTCTGTGCTGTACTGTTCTATGTTCTATGTTCTATGTTCTATGTTAAGACTGAACGGTGACCTGATGGGAGTCTTTAAGATGATGAGGGGGTTCAATAATCCAATAGGGATTTCATGAAATACCTCTTTATCCAGCGAGTGGTGAGAATGTGGAACTCACTCCCACAGTGAGTGGTTGAGGTGAACAGCATGAATACATTGAAGGGGAAGCTAGATACATACATGAGGGAGAAAGGAACAGAAGGAGATGCTGATGGGTGAGATGAAGAGGGGTGGATGGAGGCTCATGTGGAGCATAAATACTGACAGACACCAATTGAGCCAAATGGCCTGGCCCTGTGCTGTAGACTCAATGGTACAGAGCAAATGTGTTTATTTTAGATCTGCTTGTAGTGGTAGGAAAAACATTATTTGCTATTCAGGATAAAATAAAAGTCCTTCATCAACTTTTGTGGATCATTTCAGTGGAAATGTGCTCTCTCAGGCTCCAAGAGCATCAGCCCACTGGAAGCAAAGTCGTGAGACCGGCCAGTCCAGCAGAAAGAAACCCTCCGACCCTCCCACTGCATCAAGTGCCAGAATCAACACGGTTCAGTCCTGGATGTGATTAACAGCAGAATTTAACCCCCGTCATCACTTGTGAATTTGTTGGTGTCTCAGCAGGTTGCATGACTGAGTGAACCCTTTCCCACACTCAGAGCAGGTGAATGGCATCTTTCCAGTATGGACTCGCTGGTGTATTAACAGGGTAGATGAATCACTGAATCTCTTCCCACAGTCAGGACAGGTGAACAGCCTCTCCCCGGTGTGAACTCGCTTGTGTCTCTGCAATGTGGATGGCGTTCTAAACCTCTTTGTGCAGTGAGAGCAGCCGAACGGTCTCTCGTCAGTGTGAATGCGTTGGTGGATCATCAGAGCCTGAGAACTTTTGAAACCACTCCCACAGTCAGAGCATTTAAAGGGTCTCTCCTTGGTGTGAGTGACATTGTGTTGCAGCAAGTGGGATAACCGAGTGAATCCCTTCCCACACTCAGAGCAGGTGAACGGTCTTTCCCGAGTGTGAACTCGCTGGTGTCTCATCAAGTCGGATGATGTTCTGAACCTCTTTGTGCAGTGAGAGCAGCTGAACGGTCTCTCCTCAGTGTGAATACACTGGTGGATCATCAGTACACGAGAGCTTTTGAAACTACTCCCACAGTCAGAGCATTTAAAGGGTCTCTCATTGGTGTGAGTTACATGGTGTTGCAGCAGGTGAGATAACTGAGTGAATCCCATCCCACACTCAGAGCAGGTGAATGGCCTCTCCCTGGTGTGTACTTTTTGAAGTGTCTGCAGGTGGGCTAACCGAGTGAATCCATTCCCACACTCACAACAGATGAATGGCCTCTCTCCAGTGTGACTGAGTCTGTGCCTTTCCAGCTCGTACAGCGCTGTGAATCCCTTTCCACAATCCCTACATTTCCATGGTTTTTCCATGGTGCGGGTGTTCTTGTGTTTCTCCAAGTTTGACGATTATGTGCACACAGAATACTGGTACATTCTCTCCCCGCTTGAAAAAAAAGTAACGTGGTTTCAGTCTGCGTAACCGGTTAAAGCTCTTTCCACAGTCTATGCACTGGAACACTCTGATTCTGGTATGTGTGTGTCTTGGTGCTTTTCCAGTCACACTGATTTTTAAAATCTTTTGAAGCAGACAAGATAGAGAAACATTTCTCCTTCTAGATTCAAAGGCCGATGATATACAGGCCCCGATGAATTGAGAGACTCTTAAAGTGACGATTCATTTGAGATTTCTGTCTGCAAATCCTCCTCTTCTGATATCCTGTAAAATAAGTTTACAAAAGCTATCACTATCAATTGCGAATAGAAATTCAGAACAGACCATTCTAGTTTCCATGGAATATTCTTTGCTCTCTCATTCCCCAAAACACTAAATCTCCATCCCACACACTCTTCCTCCATTCTCACTCTGCTGTACCTAATATTCACCCGCCCACCTCTCCTGAAGGTGCTGATTGACATCCATGCTCCCTGCTTCCTGTCCTGGACAGAGACCTGAAAACCTTCATGCAGCTGCCAGACAAATATACGTCTATTTTACTGGACCAAAAATGTGTTTAATATGTAGACTTCTGTTCTCTTCAGTTGCTGCAAGTGACCAATTGAAGGTGAGGATGATGTTTTACTCACAGATGTTGGAGACAGGAGGACGTTTTAGTTTGTGTGAAGGTCCTTCTTCATTCACACAAAGTCCGCGCTCTGATTGGAGGGCCAAAATCCTTCCGGTCTTGCAGGTTTTCCCATTGGTCATCACACCAGCAGGAAGGTCAGGGGGTGGGCTTTGTCACGCACATGCGCAGTATCCCCTCTCCATGGACATGCGCAGTCCCGGGCCACCCGCCCGTGCGGCGGATAGAGCGGTTTCCCCACCGCGACGCGTTCTGGGCGCCCCAGCCGCCATTACTTATCTGGAGCCCAGTCTCCAAACTCCTGATGAGTGGGATGAAAAGTGGGGTGGGGGCGCACTTGACTCCACCTGACACATAGTCACTGGCAAAATAGTTTTTTAACTTCAGGTGATATATTGGGGAGGGCAATAGGTGAGTGTGAAACTGAACCCGAGAATCAGCCCCTTCAGGGGAGGAGAACTGTGGGAAAAGCAGGGGGAGGAATGTTAAAATCAATAGGGAGGAGGGAGTGTGTGAGGGACAGAGATTTATAGTTTTTTTTTAAGGTGATACATGTGATATCATAGAATTTACAGTGCAGAAGGAGGCCATTCGGCCCATCGAGTCTGCACCGGCTCCTGGAAAGAGCACCCTACCCAAGGTTAACACCTCCACCCTATCCCCATAACCCAGTCACCCAGACAGAGAATCCTGCTGCCGGCGAGGGCGCCGCACCATAAAACTGGTGCAGCGGGACAGAGATTCCCACCCATGGTTTTCCTTTTAAGGTTTTAGAGGTAACTGATCAAAATATTACCAAGAAAAAGGCAACTTATTCATCTCATCTACACTTCCCTGAATCTCACTGGAATATAGGTGGACACCAGATTCATACATTCCAGTTAACTACACCCAAGGTGAGTTATTCTAATTCCTTTCTGTCCAAGACAATCAAACATTCCCCTCTGATCCCAGGTATTAACATAATCTGTTTGTTTATTCTTTATTGTCGATGTCAGGCTGGGGTTGTTCACCTTGGAACAGAGGGGGATATGGGGAGATTTGATAGAGATGGACAAGGTTATGATAGAGTTAGGTCAGGTGGATAAAGAAAAGCTGTTCCTATTCACTGATGGAACAAGGATGAGGGGGGATACAGATTTTAGGTTTTGGGTAAGTGTTTCAGGGGGATGTGAGGGAGAACATTTTTACACAGTGAGTGGTAATGACCTGGAACTCACTGTCCACAAGGGTGGAGGAATTGGAGATAACGACCAATTTCAAAATGAAATTGATGGGCACTGGAAGGAAACAAGCTTGCAGGGGAACAGGGACATTGCGGGGGAATGGGACTGACTGGATTGTTCTACAGAGTCAGCATGGACTCGATTTACTGAATGGACGTTTTTGAAGGTGACATTGTGACATTGAACCCGAATCTGTGCAGCTGTTGATCAAAACAAACAACTTCTTCATCAAATATTTCTGACTCTTGACCAATGGGAAAAATGTTACCAGCTTCCCCACAACAAATTGACCCAATCAGCTTGGAGCCTCTTCGAACGATGAACTAAAACTTGTATCAAACAGGGTGTCCTGGAATAGCTGGTACTCTGACCCCTTCCTGACCTTAACACCAGGTTCTATTTATTCTTAAAGCTACATTACAATATTTGACACATAAAGAGACATACCACTGAAGACATTTCATCACCGAGCTTACGTACAGGACAATTTATTAATTACACCAACGTGTTAATGAAGTGATAGCTAACTGATACTGATAAAGTGGCTGACTCCAACTGTTCTAAATATAATCACTTCTCTTTTTAGTGACTACAATATACTGACATCACCAAACCTAAACACGTAGAGCTTCCATACTCATCGATCCCCAAACAGGCTGAATGTGCCCTACACCCAAAGTGGGGAGGAACAGGGTACAGAGGAGCCAAAGAAAAATCGTTTGGGTCCAGAACATTGTGAACATCCTTTTACTCTGATTGTCTTTGATCCTCAAGGCATTTTTTGCTTTTTTTAAACCATGTTCTGTTTCATTAATAAACTTGTATCAGGAAAAATATTTGATTTTTTTGGACTTTTCATGATTAGATTGATGCACTTCAGGGAAAGTGGGTGAGAGGGGTTGACAGGCTATTTAACAGAAAGTGAGTCCCTCTGAGGTATTGGCACAGGAGCCAGAGGGGGAGATGAGATTTTATTTTATTTTTTGACACAGTGAGTTGTTCTGATCTGCCTGCAAGCAGATTCAATAGTATATTTCCAAAGGATAAACACTTGAAATGGAAGAATTTGCAGGGCTGTGGGGCAAGAGCAGAGCAGTTGGATGAATCAGTGAGTCCTTCCAAAGAGATAGCAGGGGCACGATGGGACAAATGGTCTCCTCCTGCAGCCTGTGAATCTGAGCCTCCTGCTTTTGTGCAGGTTAAAAGGGACAGATTTCCCAGTCAGTCCTCCAGCACTTTCCTGTCTATTAGTGCGATGCCCACGGCAGTTTCCCAACTGGGGCACAGGCCCCGTTATTCTCAGCTAAATTCAGCCTCAGCTCCGTCTCCTGCCTGTCATTGACATGAGCAACAGAGACAGAAAGGTCCCCGAGACTCAAACGGGGAGTCAAAACTTGTGGCTCCAAACATTAGTCAGTTAAATCCATGTTATTTATACTGGAGTTTTTATTATTAGATTTAGGCACTGGAGGCAAAGTGTGGGAGTTTTAAAGGTTAACTTTCCCTTTCGAACTTTGCATTGTTGATAGTGTCAGCCGTGGTCAGTGGGCAGCTCTCTCATCTCTCGGTCAGAAGGTTGTGGATTCAAATCCCAATCCAGGGACCTGAGGACAAAAATCACATCCAACATTCCTTGACCCAGCACTGAGGGAGTGCTGCACTGTCAGAACAGCCTTCTTTCAAATAAGATGTTAAACTGAGGCCCTGTCTGCCCCTCTCAGGTGGGTGTAAAAGTTCCCACAGCCACTATTTTGAAGAAGAGCAGGGGAGTTATCCTTGGTGTCCTGGTCAATATTTATTCCTCAATCAACAAGAGTAAAAACAGATCATCTGCTCATTATCACATTGCTGTGTGTGAGATCTTGCTGTCTGTAAATTGGCTGCTGCGTTTCCTAAATTACAACAGTGACTACACTTCAAAAGTATTTCATTGACTGTAAAGCACTTTGGGATGTCCTGTGGTTGTGAAAGGCGCAATACAAATGCAAGTTTTAAATCTGAAGATTTCTGTTATCTGATCTTGTTATCTGGAATTTAATTGATTTCAGCCACCCCCAACTTACCATTTAATAAATTATCTTTGCTTCAGACAAGACTTTAACCAATTAAGACAAAATCAGAATTCTCTGGATAGTAAATTTAAAAAGAAGTTTATTGAATGAAAATGGTTTACTGAACCAACTTTAAGACATTGACATTTACAACTTCATGTGGGTGATCAATCTGTAGAAGCGTAACCCTCTCTGGCTCCTTTGACAGTAATTCTTGTGGAATTCAGCCTCGGGAGTCTGGCTCCTTCTTTGACAGTAATTTCCTGGGAACTCGGCCTCGGGAATCTTCAGTACTTGGCCAGCAAGGAAGACCTTCGGAAACTCTACTTTTATCCCCAAAGTGACCATTACCTCATGTCAGAGTTGGGTCTGTTGTAACATGACAATTGGTCAATTTGGTCACTGGATTAATTTAATTAGATCCCCAATTACTCTCACCTCCTTCTCTCATTATCCCAGACAGGAATACAATAGAACTGTTTCACACTATCCCTTTATGGGCAGCATGGTAACACAGTGGGTAGCACTGTTGCTTCACAGCTCCAGGGTGCCAGGTTTGATTCCTGGCTTGGGTCACTGCCTGTGTGGAGTCCGCACGTTCTCCCCATGTCTATGTGGGTTTCCTCCAGGTGTTCCGGTTTCCTCCCACAAGTCCCGAAAGATATGCTGTGAGGTGAATTGGGCATTCTGAATTCTCCGTCTGTGTATCTGAACAGGCGCCGGAGTGTGGAAACTAGGGGCATTCACAGTAACTTAATTGCAGTGTTAATGTATGCCTCTTTGTGACAGTAAAGATTATTATTAAGATTATTATACGATTCTATACAATCCCTTATTCATACAGTTTCAAATGTTGAGGCTAATCAGAGCTTGAAGGCCAGTACATTTATCCTCATTGCACTTTCTTTACACAGCAAATAAGTGTTTACATTTTTATAGCAAATGCAATTCAGTCTTTTACTATACCCAATGCATTATTGATTCATTAACTGTAACTCAATTAAGGTTCATTACTTTTCAGTCATCTATTATTGACAGGTCGCTAATACAGTAAATTTTTTATTAATATATTTGGTTAATACAAGATACACAGGTTCAAAGAGACAGTCTTGTGGAAGATAATCTCTTTGTTTCTTACTAACTTTGATTGGATTGAACAATGAGTCTTAGACTTGGACCAGACTTTGGCAGTAAATGATGCCCTGCAGTTTTACAAAATCTCCGCTATTTCAGCAGTTTCTGGAAACATTTTGGTTTATACAGTATTAATTTTTAGAATAAAGGTCCAGTCACATCTTAGAGTTGAACATGGCTTCCTTGATCTTGTTGGTTATAACAGTGAAGACGGACAAGTGATTGATTTAAAAGCAAATATTATCATAGCATCCCTACAGTGCAGGAGGAGGCCATTCGGCCAATCAAGTCTGCACCGAGCCTCTGAAAAGGCAACCTACCTGGGCCCACACCTGCACCCTTTCCCTGTAACACCACCAAACATTTTGGACAATAAGAGGCAATTTAGTATAGCCAATCAACTTAATCTACGCATCTTTGGATTGTGGGAGGAAACCGGATCACCCGGAGGAAACCCACACAGATATGCAGAGAACAAAGTCCACACCGTCAGTCACCCAAGGTCGAAATAAACCCAGGTCCTTGGCGCTGGGAGGCAGTAGTGTTAACAACTGTGCCACCTGAGGAATTACCTACTAAGGCATATCTACAGTGTCCAACATGACAAAATTGACGACTGTTCAAGAGTACTTCATTGCCTGTAAAAAGCTTTAGGAGATCCTGTGGTCATGAAAGGTGCTATGGAAATGTAATTTATTTTTAGAAATAGTCCCTAAACTTGGATATATCACACTAAGCACACACGCGAAAATCATTAATAAAGACTGAGTCTTAATTTTGTATAACAACCATGTCTTTCACTCCATGTCAAATACATTGTGAACATTCAAACAATATTTCGTGAAAGTATTTGATTTAAACAGAATGATTTGTTGTGATTTGGGATTCACTGCCTGACAAAGGTGCAGGAAGTAAATTCTACTGTAACTTTCAAAAGGGAACTGGACAGTTTCTGTCGGAAAAGAGCGAGCATAGGAACGATGGGTGGAATGGTCTCCCTCTGTGCTCTCTGAGCCACGTTTGAGTTTGAAGAAAGTCGGGAATACCTGGATCCCACTTCCTATGAAGGGGGAGGGGGGGGGGGTAGCAGATATGATGGAATGGCTGCAAAGGGAAATTGGATGGACACTTGAGGGAAATAAACCAACAGGGATATGGGGACAGAACGGGCAATGGTTTGATCTACAGAGGTCTACATGTTCCGTATCTTAGGAATTCTCTATCCCGGAGGGCTGTGGGAGCTGTCATTGAGTGTGTTTAAAGCAGAGACTGACAGATTTCTAAATCCCAATAACACAAAGGGATATGGGGATAGTGTGGGGAAAAAGGCATTGAAGTGGATGATCAGCCATGATCGTATTGAATGGTGGAGCAGACTTGATGGGCTGAATGGCCAACTCCTGCTCCTATGTTCCAATGATACAAAGATAGGCAGGAAAGTAAATTGTGAAGAGGATATAAGGAGGTTACAAAGGGACATAGATAGGTTAAGTAGTGCGGAAAAGATCTGCCACATGGAGAATAATGTGGGAAAATGTGTAATTGTTCATGTTGGCCATAAGAATAAAAAAGCTTATCATCTAAATGGTGAGAGATTGCAGAGCTCTGAGATTCAGAGGGATCTGGGTGTCCTTGTGCATGAATCACAAAAGGCGAGTATACAGGTACAGCAAGTAATTAGGAAAGCTAATAGAATGTTATTGTTTATTGTGAGGGGAATTGAACACAAAAGTAGGGAGGTTATGCTTCAGTTATACAGGACATTGGTGAGGCCACATCAGGAGTGTGGTCCTCCTTTGCTGAATCTAAAACAAGTTACCAATCCTCAGCGTTACTACTACTTTGGCCACTTTATGAGCCTCTTCCTTTGATCTAATGGAATCTTTAACTTTTCTTGTTAGCAACGGTTACATCACTTTTCCTGTTGGATTTTCGTTTGTTACAGGAATCTATATTTGATGTCGATATGTAATAATTCCTTAAAGGTTAGCGATTGCCTGTCTTTTGCAAATATAAGTTACCTATCTGCCACAGACAACTTGCCCCTCATTCTTTGACAGTTCCTGACACCCAGATAAATTAAACAAAAGAACTGTATAACCACCACAGCTCATCTTCATGACAACGTGGCACGCTTTCGGATTTCCAAACAGAAATAGGAACGAAATATCTTTTAACTTCCAAACACCCTTTCACTCTGTGATCCTTGTGAAATTTGAAACCAGGTAATCACAACAAGGCTCAAAGAGCATCTACCCATTGGAGGCAAAGTCATGAGACCGGCCTGTCCAGCAGAAAAAAATACTGATCATCCCCATTGATCAACTGTCAGAATGACCAAAATGCTGTCCTGGGTGTAATTGAAGCAGAAACAAGAACAGCAAAATCCATCACTGTAATCACCTGTGAACTTGTTAGTGTCTCAGCAAGTACGATGAATCACAATATCCCTTCCCACATTGAGAGCAGGTGAACAGCCTCTCCCCATTATGAACTCACCGGTATCTGTGCAGGTGGGATAAATCACTGAATGTATTCCGCTACTCAGAGGTGGCGTATGGCCTCTCCCTGGTGTGAACTCGCTGGTGTGTCCTCAGGTTGCCTAACCGAGTGTATCCCTTCCCACACTCAGAGCAGGTAAATGGCCTTTCCCCAGTGTGAACTCGCTGGTGTGCCTGCAGGGTGGATGAATGTCTGAATCCCTTCTCACACTGAGAGCAGGTGAACGGCCTCTCCCCAGTGTGAATCTGCTGATGTCTCTGTAGGGTGGATGAATGTCTAAATCCTTTCCCACACTGAGAGCAGGAGAACGGTTTCTCCCCAGTGTGAATTCGTTGATGTGTCTGCAGGTTTGATAAATGACTGAATCCCATCCTACACTGAGAGCAGGTGAATGGCCTCTCCCCAGTGTGAACTCGCTGATGTGCCTGCAAATAGGATAAATGAGTGAATCCCTTCTCACACTGAGAGCAAGTGAACGGTTTCTCCCCAGTGTGAATTCTCTGGTGTAACTTCAGGCTGGATAACTGAGTGAATCCCTTTCCACATTGAGAACAGGTAAATGGTCTCTCTCCAGTGTGAACTCGCTGATGTGACTTAAGGCTGGACAACTGAATGAATCCTTTCCCACACTGAGGGCAGGTGAATGGCCTCTCTCCACTGTGAATTCGCTGATGCGACTTCAGGCTAAATAATTCAGTGAATCCCTTCCCACACTGAGAACAGGTAAACGGCCTCTCCCCAGTGTGAACTCGCTGGTGTCTCTGCAGGTGTCATAATTGAATGAATCCCTTCCCACACTGAGAGCAGGTAAACGGCCTCTCCCCATTGTGAACTCGCTGGTGTATCTGCAGGCTGGATAATTCAGTGAATCCCTTCTCACACTGAGAGCAGGTGAATGGCCTCTCCCCAGTATGAACGCGTCGATGAATTTCCAGCGTAGATGGGAATCTGTATCCCTTCCCACAGTCCCAACATTTCCACGGTTTCTCCATGTTTTGTGTCTCCCTGTATCTCTCCAGGTCAGACAATCCGTTGAAGCCTCGTCCACACACAGAACACGTGTACGGTCTCTCCCCGCTGTGAATGGTGCGATGTTTTTTCAAGCTGTGTAACTGGTTAAAGCCCTTTCCACAGTCAGTGCTCTGGAACACTCTCACTCGGGTGTGTGTGTCTCAGTGCTTTTCCAGTCACACGGATGCTTCAAATATTCTGAAATAGACAGAACAAACAAATATTTCTACTGAGAGATTCAAAGAATCGTGATATTCAGATCCCAAGGAATTGAGTGACTGTCAGATCGAGACGTGACGTTTGAGATTTCTGTCTGTAATTCCTCCTCTTCTAATATCCTGTAAAAGGAATGTACAAACATGATCACTGTCAGTACAGGACAGAAATCAGGAACAGCCAATTCAAGCTTCTATGGAACATTCTTTCCTCTCTCATTCACCACAAGCTGTCAATCTCCATCCATCCCACACCCTCTCTCTATTCTATCCACTCTCTGCTGTATCTAATATTTACCCTCCCAATTATCTTGAAGGTGCTGATTCAGGCTGATTGACAGATCCATTCAGCCCATTGAGAATACTCAACTAAATATTCAATGGGATCATTGGCCGACCTACCTCAGCACCATTTCCCCACACTATCGCCCATGTCCCTTGATATCCTCAATATGTAGAAACCTATCAATCTTTGTCTTCAAATGGGCGGCATGGTGGCACAGCGGTTAGCACTGCTGCCTCAAGGCACTGAGGATCCGGGTTTGATCCCTGCTCCGGGTCACTGTCCATGTGGAGTTTGCATATTCTCCCCATGAATGCGTGGGTCTCACCCTCACAACCCAAAGATGTGCAGCGTAGGTGGATTGGCCACGCTAAATTGCCCCTCATTTGGAAAAACAAAAGAATTGGGTACTCTACATTTTAAAAAAGAGAAAACCAAAACCTGTCTTGAAAATACTTGGTGACTGAGGCTCCCACAACCTCTGGGGTAAAGAATTCCAAAGCTTCAACACATCCTCGAGTGAAGAAATGCCTCCTCATCTCAGCTTTATAGAACATAGAACAGTACAGCACAGAACAGGCCCTTCGGCCCTCGATGTTGTGCCGAGCAATGATCACCCTACTCAAACCCACGTATCCACCCTATACCCATAACCCAACAACCCCCCCCCCCCCCTAACCTTACTTTTGTAAGGACACTACAGGCAATTTAGCATGGCCAATCCACCTAACCCGCACATCTTTGGACTGTGGGAGGAAACCGGAGCACCCGGGAGGAAACCCACGCACACACGGGGAGGACGTGCAGACTCCGCACAGACAGTGACCCAGCCGGGAATCGAACCTGGGACCCTGGAGATGTGAAGCATTTATGCTAACCACCATGCTACCGTGCTGCCCAAGAGAGAGCTTTCTCTCCATTCTCTTGCCTGTTCCCAGAACCCTCGACTCCTTCGTCAATCAGAAATCTGTCTGGGAGCGGATTATGTGAAGCGGATGCGGGCGTAGCTATTTCCCCGCAGATTCTGGCATCATTCTCCTATAATCATTCATTGTAATCATTCACTTCCACAACTTGAACGATCGCCAGAAGATCCTGAAGACGGGTTAGGGAGGTGAGACCTGGCTCCATGAGGGAGTGAGAATTGTCTTTATTCAGGACTTTTCGGCAGCCATGCAAATGAAGCATCGAGACTTTGTTGAAGTTGGAAGAGAACTAAAGGCTGCCAGTCATGCTTTGATAATAATAATCTTTTATTGTCACAAGTAGGCTTACACATTAACACTGCAATTAAGTTATTGTTTAAAGCCCCTTATCATCACATTCTGGCGCCTGTTTGGGTCACAGAGGGAGAATTCAGAATGTCCAAATTACCTAATAGTACGTCTTTCGGGACTTGTGGGAGGAAAGCCGGAGCACTCGGAGGAAACCCACGCAAACATGGGGAGAACGTGCAGACTCCACACAGACAGTGACCCAAGCCAGGATTCAAACCTGGGACCCTGGCGTTTTGAAGCCATAGTGCTAACCACTATGCTACGGTGCTGCACAATCCAGAAAATTGTATCCAACCAGTCTTTCGATAATCCAACTACTGCCATGGCCTTTGTTAAATCCATGAAGGGCAAGGATTTGGAGGGATGGTTTGCAGCTCGGACTAACTCAGGCTCTAATCCGAACTCTTTCCCTATCATGGTGTTGTTGTCTGAATTTGTTATCTTTTGTAATAATAATCCCTTATTGCCACAAGTAGGCTTCAATGAAGTGACTGTGAAAAGCCCCTAGTCTTTTATCCCGTTGAAGGGAGTTATTATTTTGTGATCGAATGTCTTCTTCTTCTCCTCATATTATCTTATTCCAGTTATGGTAAATGTGCTGTGTGCTGATTAGCCTTCATCTTTCTTCGATTATCCGTGTGTTTATCATGGCAGAACTGAGAGGCACCATTGCCGAAGGGTGGGTGGTGGTGGATGCAGGTCTTCACGGGTGGGTCTAAAATGTGGGAGGGCCGTTCGATCCCCATTTCCTTGTTGGCCCTTCTTTTCTTCTCCCCATTTTGGAGAAGGTATCCTGAGGGTAATGACAGTCTGGCCGTGGGGTTAATCCTCTGGGTCCTCAGTCTTACTGAGGAATGTCCCCTTGGATCTATTGTGGTCATGATTATTTTGTAGTTTTGTTATTATGGGAGGGTTTCTGTGTTGTTGACTTTATCCTACTCTGGTACAGACGGGGCTTTTATCTGTGAAAGGAGCAGTTTGGGGAAACTTTGGTGCCTCTGGTGTAAAGTGAGTTGTAGGAGGGGGGTAATGACGGACGCCCGATTGTGACGTGAAAAACTGTTCCTGTTCTCTCTGTCGTCTAATTAATGGCGGCAGTAATCTTCACATTTTCTCAGGGAATGTACAGGGCATCTATCACCCTATCAGAAGAAAATATATCCTCTCCTTTCTTGAGAAAGTTGATAGAGCTTTATTGTTGTAAACTCATCTGGATGATGAGGAACACTTTAAATTGATGTTGGATTGGGTGGAGCCATTTTCTTCCCCTCCGTTTCATTACAGTAAGAAGTCTTACAACACCAGGTTAAAGTCCAACAGGTTTGTTTCAAACACGAGCTTTCGGAGCACGGCTCCTTCTTCAGGTGAATGGAAAGGCTTGTTCCAGAAATGTTTATATAGACACAGTCAGAGATGCCCCGGAATGCGAGCACCTGCAGGCAATCAAATCATCAAAGATGCAGAGAGAGAGGTAACTCCAGGTTAAAGAGGTGTGAATTGTCCCAAGCCAGTTCAGTCGGTAGGCCTCTGCAAGTCCAGGCTTGTTGGTGGGGGCCGAATGTAATGCGACATGAATCCCAGATCCCGGTTGAGTCCGCATTCATGCGTGCGGAACTTAGCTATAAGTTTTTGCTCAGCAATTTTGCGTTGTCGCGTCTCCTGAAGGCCTCCTTGTAGAATGCTGACCCGGAGATCAGAGGCTGAATGTCCTTGACTGCTGAAGTGTTCCCCAACTGGAAGGGAACAGGCAGGACTGTTCCCTTCCAGTTGGGGAACACTTCAGCAGTCAAGGACATTCAGCCTCTGATCTCCGGGTCAGCATTCTACAAGGAGGCCTTCAGGAGACGCGACAACGCAAAATTGCTGAGCAAAAACTTATAGCTAAGTTCCGCACGCATGAATGCGGACTCAACCGGGATCTGGGATTCATGTCGCATTACATTCGGCCCCCACCAACAAGCCTGGACTTGCAGAGGCCTACCGACTGAACTGGTTTGGGACAATTCACACCTCTTTAACCTGGAGTTACCTCTCTCTCTGCATCTTTGATGATTTGATTGCCTGCAGGTGCTCGCATTCCGGGGCATCTCTGACTGTGTCTATATAAACATTTCTGGAACAAGCCTTTCCATTCACCTGAAGAAGGAGCCGTGCTCCGAAAGCTCGTGTTTGAAACAAACCTGTTGGACTTTAACCTGGTGTTGTAAGACTTCTTACTGTGCTCACCCCAGTCCAACGCCGGCATCTCCACATCATGGCTCCGTTTCATTAAGTAGCAGGGGTGTGGTAATCCTTATCAATAAAATTATCCCTTTTAAGGTTGAAACGTCCTCCATGTTCAAAGGTGGTAGATCAAAGGTGATCATTTGAGGTTCGGTGCATGGAGATGTTGCAATGATGAATATTTATGGTCCCCAAATTACTCCCCAGAGTTCATTACAAAGGCTTTTGTGGATTTTGAGAGTTAGCTTTTGTGGTTGGTGACTTCAACTGCCACTTAAATCCTCCGGTAGACAAGCTCCCGGTTACCAGGAACCACCACCCCACACCCCTTTCTCCTCCCCCTACCATATATTTGTCCGATATGAATTTACTGTCCCCTTAAATGTCAGCCATCTCCTGGGGAAAGCAGCCCTTTAATTGTGAACATTAGGAAAGAGACCATCCTTTTAGCAAGACAAATAAATGTGTCACGCTGAGGGAGCAAAGGGTGTCACTATCTTTCAGACAGCCAGAAGGAGAGACCTGGGCCAAGCTTTGCAGAGTCTGCACCCTCCCTGGATTCACTTCCTTTCCCTTCAGTTGCTGGAAGTGACCAATTGAAGGTCAGAATTAGGAAAGAAATGGAAAGGGGGTGAAAAGTGTTTTACCCACAGATGTTGGAGTCAGGAGGAGGTTTCAGTCAGTGTGAAGCTCAATCTTCATTCACAAATAAATTAACCTGGTGAGACTTCTTACCGTGCGGCATTCACAAAACCGGCGCTCTGATTGGCTGGAAGACCAGAGTCCTTCCGGTTCTCCTACTCTTTTCATTGGTCAATGTCAGCAGAGGGTGTGCACTGTCTTGGACATGCGCAGTCCCAGACCGGGGGAGAGGCGGGGAACACCGAGCGGCTTCTCGGTCTGGTCGGAGCCGTCAGTCGGCTGCCGGGAATCCTTGTCTCAAGGAGGTGCAGGGCGAGGAGGTAAAAAGAGTGGGGGTGGAGCTCCCGATTCCGGACACCGGACCTGCGCACTGGAACCCTGAGACGTCACCGCGATTCCTCTTGGCTGTTTCAGGCCTTGCTGCATTGTGACGTCACAGAGGCGGTCCCAGAACGCATGGTCTTTTATGGGACACACTGCGGATTGGCCATCAGCTCAGTGCGTCCGGCGGTGAAACCCCGCCCACACCTACGTGCGCCTGGTTATCGCTCTCCCCCCCCCCCCCCCACCCATCCCATTGATGGCATTTGGAGATTGACCAATGGGAACCTACGGAGGACCGGAGGTAATTTGGGCTTCCAGCAAACCAGGAGTGGATAGCACTGTGGCGTCACAGCGCCAGGGTCCCAGGTTCGATTCCCGGCTGGGTCACTGTCTGTGCGGAGTCTGTACATTCTCCCCATGTCTGTGTGGCTTTCCTCTGGGTGCTCCAGTTTCCTCCCACAATCCAAAGACGTGCAGGTTAGGTGGATTGGCCATGCTAAATTGCCCTTAGTGACCAAAAAAGGTTAGGCGGGGTTATTGGGTTACAGGGATAGGGTGGAAGTGAGGGCTTAAGTGGGTCGGTGCTGACCCGATGGGCCGAATGGCCTCCTTCTGCACTGTATGTTCTAAGCCCGCTCCCTGGTGAGCAGGCCGCGAATCCCCAGGGAAAAGATTTTTACTCGGCTCCAAAAATCCAGACCTCAGTTCTCACCCTGGAAACTAGGAAAGGTCTTTGTATTTACTACGCTGATGCTCCACCTCTTCAAATCCTCTCTCTGGAGACTCGGCCTCAAATCCCCGAGGTCAGGGTTTTGTACTTACTGCTCCAGCACTCCACCCTCCGAGTCCACACCCTGGAGGCTAGGTATGGCGAAATAGGTATTAGAGACTAGGTATTGGGTAATGGGAGAGAAAAAAATGTTCTCTAGAAATGAGAATTCTCTGTTCTGAATTTCTATCCTGTACTGACTGTGAAGTCTTCTGTAAACTCCTTTTACAGGATATTAGAAGAGGAGGAATTACAGACAGAAATCTCAAATGTAACGTCTCGATCTGACAGAGTCATCCGATTCCTTGGGATCTGAATATCAACGGCCTTTGAATCGAGAAGGGGAAGGAAAAATGTTTGTCCGATCTGTCGGCAACAAAAGATTTTAAATATAATTGTGACTGGAAAAGCACCGAGACACACACACCCGAGTGAGAGTGTTCCAGAGCACTGACTGTGGAAAGAGCTTTAACCAGTCACACAGCCTGAAAAAACATCACACCATTCACAGCGGGGAGAGACCGTACACGTGTCCTGTGTACGGACGAGGCTTCAACTGATATTCTGACCTGAAGAGATTCGAGGAGACCTAAAACATGGAGAAACCGTGGATATGTGGGGATTGTGGGAAGGGATTCAGTGCCCCATCTCAACTGGAGATTCATCGACGCATTCACACAGGGGAGAGGCCGTTCACCTGCTCTGTATGTGAGAAGGGATTCACTCAGTTATCCCACCTACTTACACACCAGCGAGTTCACAGTGGGGAGAAGCCATTCACCTGCTCTCAGTGTGGGAAGGGATTCAGTGATCCATCCGGCCTGCGGTCACACCAGCGCGTTCACACTGGGGAGAGGCCATTCAGCTGCTCTCAGTGCGAGAAGAGATTCAGTGATTCATCCACCCTGCGGACACACCGCCGGGTTCACACAAGGGAGAGGCCGTTTAGCTGCTCTCAGTGTGGGAAGGGATTCACTCATTTATCCTATCTGAATGCACACCAGCTAGTTCACTCTGGGGTGAGGCCATTCACCTGCTCTCAGTGTCAGAAGGAATTCACTCAGTTATCCCACCTACAGACACACCAGCGGGTTCACACTGGGGAGAAGCCGTTCACCTGCTCTCAATGTGGGAAGGGATTCAGTCAATTATCCAGCCTGCAGACACACCAGAGGGTTCACACTGGGGAGAAGCCGTTCACCTGCTCTCAATGTGGCAAGGGATTCAGTCAGTTATCCAGCCTGCAGAGACACCAGCGAGTTCACACTGGGGAGAAGCCGTTCACCTGCTCTCAGTGTGGAAACAAATTCACTGAGTTATCCAGCCTGCAGACACACCAGCGAGTTCACACCGGGGAGAGGCCGTTCACCTGCTCTCGATGTGGGAAGGGATTCACTACATTATCCAGCCTGCGGAGACATCAGCGAGTTCACACCGGGGAGAGTTAGCTCAGTTGGCTGGATAGCTGGTTTGTGATGCGTAGCGACTCTGACATCAGGGGTTCAACTCCTGTACCGGCTGAGGTTATCCATGAAGGCCTCACCTTCTCAGCATTGCCCCTCGCCTGTGGTGTGGTGACCCTCAGATACAATCACCACCAGTCAGCTCACTCTGTCAAAGGGGAAAGCAGTCTCTGGGACTTTGGTGACTCTTATTTCACACAAATACAACAAACATAGATTCCTTTAAGGAGCAAATATCCAACAGGAAAAGAGATACAACCGTGACTAACAAGAAAAGTTAAAAGTTCCATTCGATCAAAGGAAGGGCCTCATTAAGTGGCCAAAATAGTGTTAACCCTGAGGATTGGGAACGTATTTTAGAATTCAGCAAAGGAGGACCAAGAAACTGATCAAGAGAAAATAGAATATGAGAGCAAACTGGCGAGAAACATAAAAAACGACTGGAAAAGCACCTATAGGAATGTGAAAAGGAAAAGATTAGCAAAGACCAATGTGGGTCCATTCCAGGCAGAGACAGGAGAGTTTATAATGGGGAATAAGGAAATGGCAGAGAAACTAAACAATGTGTGTCTGTCTTCACGGAGGAAGATACAGAAATTATCCCAAAAACACGAGAGAACCACGAAGCTCAGAGTGCACAGGAGGCCATTCTGCCCAACCGGCTCATGCAGCTTCTACTTTTTATGGTCCGTGTCCTGCAGAAGAAGCGGCAACCCTGGATCTGTCAAATGGCCTGAATCAGCACCTTCAGGAGAATTGGGAGGGTGAATATTAGATACAGCAGAGTTAGAATGGAGGGAGAGTGTGTGGGATGGAGATTTACAGATTTTGGGGATGAGAGAGGAAAGAATGTTCCAGAGAAACTACAATTGTCTGTTCTGAGTTTCTATCCTGTACTGACAGTGATGTATTTTGTAAATACATCATACCATTGACAGCGAGGAGAGACCGTACACGTGTTCTCTGTGTGGGTAAGGCTTCAATTGTCTCATCTAGGGAGACACAAGGAGACCCAAAACATGGAGAAACAGTGGAAATACCGGGATTGTGGGAAGGGATTCAAAGCCCCATCTGCACTGGAAGCTCATCGGTGCATTCACACTGGGAGAGGCCATTCAGCTGCTCTCAGTGTGGGAAAGGATTCAGTCAGTCATTCACCCTGCAAACACACCAGAGGGTTCAGACTGGGGAGAGGCCATTGAACTGCTCTCAGTGTGGGAAGAGATTCAATCAATCAGCCAGACTGACGTCCCACCAGCTACTTCACACAGAGGAGAAGCCGTTCACCTGCTCTTAGTGTGGGAAAGGATTCAGACATTTATCCACCCTGCGGAGACATCATCCAGTTCACCCCGGAGAGTGAGCATTCACCTGCTCTCAATGTGGGAAGTGATTGTCAGTCATTCACCCTGCAAACACACCAGAGGGTTCACACTGAGGAGAGGCCATTCAGCTGCACTCTGTGGGAAGAGATTCTGTGTTTCCTTCTACCTGCTGAGTCACCAACAAGGTCACAAGGGATTACAGGGGTTGGATTCTGCTGTTATTGTTTCTGCTCTCAATTACACCCGGAACAGCATTGTGTTCATTCTGTCAGTTGGTCAATGGGGAGGGTCGGAGGGTTTATTTCTGCTGGACTGGCCGGTCTCACGACTTTGCTTCCAGTGGGCTGATGCTCTTGAGCGTTGTGGCAAATACTTGGCTTCAAATTTCACAAGGATCACAGAGTGAAAGGGTGTTTGGCAGGTAGATGACGTATAGTTCCTGTTTCTGTTTGGAACCCCAAAGCATGCAGTTCAGATGAAGATAGGCTATGGTGGTTACATGGTTCTGTCTCAGAAGGAACCTGTCAAGCTGTGGAGGGGCAAGTTGATTGGGAACTTACATTAAAATGTGTAATGATACACAGGCAATCGCATTTAAGGAATGATCACATATTTACATAAAATATAGATTCATTTAAGAAACAAAAATCCAACAGGAAAAGTGACGCAACCGTGGTGAACAAGAAAAATTAAAGATTCCATTAGGTCAAAGGAAGAGTCTCATTGATAGATTACAGATTTATTGCTTCACTGATTTATTGGTAACCTTTAAGAATTAATGCAGTATAATTCTTCAATTCAGTATACATACAGACAGAAAAGGGAATATCCACAAGGCAAAGTCGTTGTTTCAGATAAAAATATGAGAATTGCTGTACAGCAACTTAATATGTGTCAGAATCTAACACTGTTTCAAGAAAAGTTGCATAGAAGCCCTCATAATGAATAAAGCATTGTTCTACAAATACATCTCGTAATGAAAAAGTATCGGAGCCTTAGCAACACAAACATTTACAAATAGTAGCAAAGCCTTAGCAACAAGCAATGTTAATGCAGAACACCTTATCTTCAGAGGATTGGTGCACGTGGCGGGAGCATGTAGACATTTAATTAATTTGACAGACATGAATGAATCTTAAGTAATGACCAATGCCTGGATAACAAATCATGCTCCAAGTGACAGAGTTTTTTGAATAAATCAGGAAGCCTCAGCTGAGAATTTGAAACCAATAAGGGGTTAGACCATTGATAAGAATTTCTTTAAGAATAAAGTTTCTTGATTAAAGTTTGTTCTGTATTCATGCTTTAAGACATTCTGAACCATCTATTGATTTCCTAATATTGCCTTATATTTTTGTTTAACTCTCTTTATTATATTTTGATGTATTATTTGATGTGAATTTTGATTTATTTTAATGTAAGAGAATCAAGGTGGATAATTAGCAATAAAGTTGTATTTTTAGACACCTCCAATCAACCAAATCTTGGGCTCATTTTTGAAGATAAAATAAGAGATCTTATCACTCATATCGTTGCCAAAATAAGTGAAACCCCGAGGTTTGGGAACTTGTTTTAGAAGAAACTCATGAAGAGAAAATAGAATATGAGAGCAGACTGTCTAGAAACATAAAAAACGACTGGAAAAGCTCCTATAGGAATGTGAAAAGAAAAAGATTAGCAAAGACCAATGTGGGTCCATTCCAGGGAGAGACAGGAGAGTTTATAATGGGGAGTAAGGAAATGGCAGAGAAACTAAACAATGTGTGTCTGTCTTCACAGAGGAAGATACAGAAATTGTCCTAAAAACACCAGAGAACCAAGGGACCAGTGAGCACGAGGAACTGAAAGAGATTCGTATTAGTGAAAAAGCAGTACTGGAGAAATTAATGTGATTGAAAGTTAATAAATCCCCAAAAGCTGATGCTCTACATCCCAGAGTGTTGAAAGAGGCGGCTGTAGAGATAGTGGATACATTGGTGATCATCTTTCAAAATTCTGTAGATTCTGGAATGGCCATTCAGCCCGTCAAGCCTGCTCCACCATTTAATACGATCATGGCTGATCATCCACTTCAATGCCTTTTTCCCCACACTATCCCCATATCCCTTTGTGTTATTGGTATTTAGAAATCTGTCAGTCTCTGAGGACTTCCGGTGGCGGCGATGTCCGAGTGAGCCGCACATTCGGTGGGCTCTCACTCCGGCGGGCCTGAACAGCTGTTTCCCCGCGATAGCGGGACCACGGAGGCGGCAGAAAGGCTGCCGGGAATAGAAGAGGAGAGCGGGCTGCAGAAAATGAAAGTGTGGGAGGCCAGCAGGTGAGGAAGAAAGAGAGAGAGACGGAGGCAAGGAGGAAGCTGACCTGAAGGGTAAGATGGCGGACCCACGGACCTTCCTTCCTCCAGGACAAAGGGAAAAAAAAGTTTGGAGTTGCTGAGGAGGGACAGCTTGGACCCACTTCAGATGCCCAGGAGGGGGGAAAAATTTAAGGTGCTGGGCAAAGGAAAGCGGCAGCGAAGGCGCTGAGGAGCGGGCTGCGGCATATGGAACAGCGGGATTCCAGAAGGCAGAAGAAGAAGGAGAAAAAAGGGACAGAGACAAGGACCTGAAGAAAATTACCTGGGACCTAAGATGGCGGACACACGGACCCCGGACTCAGCAATCCAGTTGGCGCTGGATAACATGCTCCAGGTAATGAAGTCCAGTTTTGAAGCGCTGAAGCGGGACAGCTTGGACCCAATCCAGAAAGCGGTGGATCAGCTGAACCAGAGGATGGACGCCCAGGATGTTAAAGTTAAGGAGCTGGGAGAGGCGGTGGAGGAGCAGGCGGATGCGCAAACGGTTGCAGCGGTAGAAGTGGACGGCCTGAAAGAGCGGCAGAGAAGACTGCTGGACAGAGTGGAGGAGCTGGAGAATAGAGTCCGCAGGAACAATCTGAGGATGGTCGGCCTCCCGGAGGGGGCGGAGGGAGCTGATGCTGCAGCGTTTGTAGCAGACCTGCTGAAGCAGCTGATGGGAGCCGAAGCCTTTCCACGACCGCTGGAGCTGGAGGGGGCACACAGAGTGCAGGCAAGGCAGGGGCGGCCGGGCGGATCCCCCCGCCCGATGGTGATTAGGTTCCACAGGTTCGTGGACAAGGAGCGGGTGCTGCAGAGGGCATAGAGCGCCAGGAGCAGCACGTGGAACAACAGTGTTCTCCGCATTTATCAGGATCTAAGCCAGGAGGTGGCTCGGCGGCGAGCAGCCTTTAAGAATGTCAAGGAGGTGCTGTTCAAGAAGCACGTGAAGTTTGGTCTGCTGTTCCCAGCCCGGCTATGGGTCACGCACCAGGGTCAACACCACTACTTCTCCGAGCCCGAAGAAGCGATGGATTTTGTGAGGGACCTGGGGCTGGTCCCGAAAGGAGGCCCCAAGGACGCGAGTTAGGGCCCGAGGATTTTTGTGGGAAGGAACGCCGAATGTGCCTGGACCGCTGCTCAACGGTTTGCTGGGCCAAAGGGGCCAAGCGGAACATTTGAGACTCTTTCCTTTGTGCATGGACATTTATGTGCTTTTTCTCTTTTTTCTGTGGTTTTTTTCCCTTTTTATGTTTTTTTTTCCTGTTTGGGCTTTTTGTGCAGCTCGTGGAAGACACTGGAACCGGCTTGCCCCAGTGGGGGGGGAGGAGGACGGGGGAACAAGGGGAATGGGACAGGAAGGCGCTGGAGTGTTGAGTCACCGGGCTAGCAGATTGGCTAGTCAAGGAAGTCAGATGGGGGGGGGGGAAGTTACAGCCAGTAGATGGCGGGGGTGGGGGTATCGGGGGATGGGGTTAGGGGAGGGGGGGGTTGTTCTGCTGACGGGGGAGGGACTTGAAATAGGCACTGGAAAGGAGGTCGAGGGTGGAGGCAGCCAAAGGGCGAGCCAGGAATGGCGCGACGCACGGGTCAGGCGCCGGCCCGAGAAAGGCTATGGCTGACCGGCGGGGTGGGGGGGGTGGGATGTGCCCCCCGACCAGGCTGATCACCTGGAACGTCAAGGGACTGAATGGGCCGGTTAAGAGGGCGCGGGTGTTCGCGCACTTGCGGGCCCTGAGGGCGGACGTAATTATGTTGCAGGAGACACATCTGAAAGTGTCAGACCAGACCAGGCTAAGGAAGGGCTGGATTAGCCAGGTCTTCCACTCGGACTTGGACTCGAAGTCCAGAGGGGTGGCAATCATGATCAACAAGCGCGTGCAATTTGAGGCAGAGGGCATATCTGCAGACAGGGGGGGCAGATACCTGATGGTACGGGGCAGACTGGAGGGGAGAAGGGTGGTGCTGGTGAATATATATGCCCCGAACTGGGATGACGTGGACTTTATTAAAAGAGTGCTGGGGAAGATCCCGGACTTGGATTCTCGCAAGCTAATAATGGGAGGGGACTTTAACATGGTCCTTGACCCGACTTTGGATCGGTCGTGTCCCAGAACGGGTAGACTCTCAGCAATGGCAAGGGAGCTGAAAGGGTTTATGGGGCAAATGGGGGCAGTGGACCCCTGGAGAGAGGGACAGCCAACAGGAAGGGGCTACTCGTTTTACTCGCACGTCCATAAAGTATATTCCAGGATAGATTTCTTTGTAATAAGCAGGGACTGTATGGGGGAGGTAAAGAACACGGAATACTCAGCAATTACCATTTCAGACCATGCCCCGCATTGGGTGGACCTGCAGTTCGGGGGAGCGAGTTATCAACGCCCGCAATGGAGGCTTGATGTGGGACTGCTGTCGGAGGAGGGGATCTGCGAGAGGCTTCGGAAATGTATAAAAAATTACCTGCAGGTGAATGACACTGGGGAGGTCTCAGCGGCGACCGTGTGGGAGGCGCTAAAGGCAGTAGTTCGGGGGGAGCTGATTTCAATTGGGGCCCACAAAGCCAAGGCAGACCGGGCAGAGATGGATAGATTGGTCAGGGAAATGGGCCGGATAGATGAAGAGCACGCGGAGTCCCCGGGGGAGGTTTTACTCAGGGAAAGGCGGAGGCTACAGGCGGAACTGGGGGCACTATCCACGAGCAGGGCCGTGGAACAGCTTAGGAAGGCGAGGGGAGTGGTGTACGAGTATGGGGAAAAGGCTAGCAGACTGTTAGCGCAGCAACTCAGGAGGAGGGAGGCGGCCAGGGAAATAGGTAGAGTGAGGGACGAGGGGGGGCGCAAAGTGGAGGATCCGGCAGAATTGAATAGGGTATTCCGGGACTTCTATCGTAAGCTGTATACTTCGGAGCCGCCGGAAGAACCGGAGGGGATGAAAAGGTTTCTGGACGGGTTAACATTCCCAACAGTTGGGGGGGGGGCAAGTGGAAGAGCTGGGCGCCCCGATTAGAGTAGAGGAGGTATTGGGGGGCCTAAAGGCCATGCAGTCGGGGAAGTCCCCGGGGCCGGATGGATACCCAGTAGAGTTTTATAGGAAGTTCTCTGAGCTGGTGGGCCCGGTCTTGGCGAGGGTTTTCAATGAGGCAAGGGACAGAGGGACCCTGCCGCCGACAATGTCACAAGCCACCATATCTCTGATATTGAAGCGGGGTAAAGACCCGGAGGTGTGCGGGTCCTACAGGCTAATCTCCCTGATTAATGTAGACGCCAAGCTCCTGGCAAAGGTACTGGCGGGGGGAATGGAGGACTGTGTACCGGAGGTGATTGGGGAGGATCAAACGGGGTTCGTGAAAGGTCGGCAGCTGGCGGCCAATCTGAGGAGATTGCTCAACGTGATAATGATGCCCCCGGCGGGTAGAGAGGTGGAGGTAGTGGTGGCAATGGACGCCGAGAAGGCCTTTGACCGGGTGGAGTGGGACTATCTATGGGAGGTGCTCGGACGGTTTGGGTTCGGGGAGGGATTGGTGGATTGGATCAAATTATTATATCAGGCCCCGAGGGCCAGCGTCAGGACCAACAGAGAAGTGTCGGAGTACTTTAGGTTGTACCGAGGGACCAGGCAGGGCTGCCCGCTCTCCCCGCTGCTGTTTGCGCTGGCCATAGAGCCGCTGGCGATGGCGCTGAGAGCCGCAGAGGGTTGGAAGGGGATGGTGAGGGGCGGGGTTGAACACAGGGTTTCTCTTTATGCAGACGACCTGCTCCTGTACGTGTCGGACCCAGTGGCCGGGATGGGAACTATACTGGGAATGCTGAGGGAGTTCGGTCAGTTCTCAGGATACAAATTAAATACGGTCAAGAGTGAAATGTTTGTGGTCCAGGCAAGGGGCCAGGAGAACAGATTGAGAGGGCTACCGTTTAGGCTGGTTGAGGAAAATTTCCGGTATTTGGGAATCCAGGTGGCACGAGACTGGGGCAGGCTGCATAAGTTAAATTTGGCCAGGGTGGTGGAGCAAATGAAGGGAGAGTTTCGGAGATGGGATGCACTCCCGCTGTTGCTGGCAGGGAGGGTGCAGACTGTAAAGATGACAATCCTCCCTCGATTTTTGTTTATTTTTCAGTGCCTCCCGATCTTTATCCCACAGTCCTTCTTCAAAAGAGTTAACGGGCTGATCATGAGCTTTGTCTGGGCGGGAAAGTCTCCGCGGGTAAAGAAGGCGATGTTGGAGAGGAACCGCAGCGAGGGAGGGCTGGCTTTGCCGAGTCTGGTCAATTATTACTGGGCGACCAACATCGCTATGATAAGGAAGTGGATGGTGGGTACGGGGTCTATTTGGGAGCGGGTGGAGGCGGCTTCGTGCAGGGGCTCCAGTTTGGAAGCCCTGGTCACGGCTCCTCTACCGCTGCCGCCGGCCAAGTACACCACCAGCCCGGTGGTGGCGACCCTGCGGATATGGGGCCAGTGGAGGAGGCATGTGGGGGAGATGGGGGCGTCTGTCTGGGCGCCAATCTGCGACAACCATCGGTTTGCCCCCGGCAGTATGGATGGGGGGTTCCGAGTATGGCGGCGAGCAGGGGCGGGAAGGGTGGGTGATATGTTCCTGGAAGGGAGCTTCGCGAGTTTGAGGAGCTTGGAGGAGAAATTTGGGGTGGTAAGGGGAAATGATTTTAGATAACTACAGTTGCGGGACTTTGTTCGTAGACAGGTCCCATCTTTCCCGCGCCTCCCGCCAATGGGGATCCTAGACAGAATAGTCTCTGGGAGGGATGAAGGGGAGGGTAGAGTCTCGGGTATTTATAAGGTGCTCATGAGGGAGGAAGGGTCCCAGACAGAGGAACTGAAACTTAAATGGGAGGAGGAGCTAGGCGGGGAAATGGAGGATGGGCTGTGGGCAGAGGCCCTGAGTAGGGTAAACTCGACCGCGACATGTGCTAGGCTCGGGCTGATCCAATTTAAGGTCGTTCACCGGGCCCATATGACGGTGGCTCGGATGAGCAAATTTTTCGGGATAGAGGACAAATGCGCTAGGTGCGCGGGAGGACCAGCAAACCATGTGCACATGTTTTGGGCATGCCCTGAGCTGAGGGGGTACTGGGAGGGATTTGCGGGGGTCATGTCCCAGGTGCTAAAAACAAGGGTGGTGATGAGCCCAGGGGTGGCAATTTTTGGGGTTTCGGAAGACCCGGGCGTCCAGGGGGAGAAAGAGGCCGATGTGCTGGCCTTTGCTTCCCTGATAGCCCGGCGACGAATATTATTGGCGTGGAGGGACTCAAAGCCCCCGAAGACGGAATGGTGGCTTGCGGACATGTCGAGTTTCCTGGGGATGGAAAAAATCAAGTTCGCCTTGAGGGGTTCTGTGCAGGGGTTCACCCGGAGGTGGCAACCATTTATTGACTTCTTTGCGGGAGAGTGAGCGTCAGCAGGGGGGGGGTTAGAGTAGAGTAGGAGGGAAAATATGGCGGGTAGTACCGGTGGGAGGGGAGCGGGCTTGTGCAATATGTTACGGTGGAAGTATTGAAAGTACGTGGATGTTTGCACATTTTTGCCTTTTTTGCTTCCTTTCTGATGATGTCTGTAACTGTTTATAAAGCCAAAAACTACCTCAATAAAATTGTTTATTAAAAAAAAAAAGAAGAAATCTGTCAGTCTCTGCTTTAAACACACTCAGTGACTGAGCTTCCACAGCCCTCTGGGGTACAGAATTCCAAAGATTCACAACCCTCTGAGTAAAGAAATGTCTCCTCCGAGACCGGTCCTAAGTGGCTTCCCCCTTATTTTGAAATTGTGTCCCCTGGTTTCAGACTCCCCAACCCGGGGAAACGTCTCACCTGCACCCAGCCTGTCTATTCCTTTGTGGATTTTGTAAGTTTCAATGAAATCCCCTCTCATTCCTTGAAACTCCAGAGAAAAGAGGCCTAGTTTCCCCAATCTCTCTTCACAGGACATTCCTGTCAAACCCGGAACAAGTCTGGTGAAACTTTGTTGCTGTCCCTCTGTGGCAATACCTTTCCTGCAGTAAGGGGAGTAAAACTGCACACATTACTCCAGCTGTGGTCTGAGAATTTCATAATGATCAATGTCAAGGCCACTGGACGGTATTCATTGAGGCACGTTGCCTGGTTCTTCTTTGGCCCTGGTGGTCTTCTTGAAGCAGGTGGGAACCTCAGAACGGAGTAGGGAGAGGTTGAGGATGTCCGCGAACACACCTACCAATTGGTCAGCGCAGGATCTGGGTGCATGGCAGGGACTCCGTCAGGACCTGTCGCTTTCGAAGGGTTCACTTTCAAGAAGGCCAATCTGACTTTGGAGGCTGTGATGGTGGGTATGGGTGTGTCCAAGGCTCCTGGGGCAGTTTGTTGGTTTCCTGCCCGAAATAAGCAGAGAATGCATTGAGTTTGTCGGGGAGGGCTGCGCTGTTGCTGAAGATTCTACTCGGCTTTACTTTGCACCCATGTTATTTAAGCCGTGCCACAACCAACGAGAGTCCATGTCGTTAATCTGTGATTCAAGCTTCGTCCGGTATTGTCTCTTGGAGTCCGTGATGGCTTTGCGGAGGTCATACCTCGATCTTTTGATTAGGTCAGGGTCGCCTGTCTTGAACTCCTCAGACGTGGCCTTCTATAGGGAGTGAATTTCCCGATTAAACCATGGTTTCTGGTTGGGTAACGTACATACTACCTTTTTTGACATACAATCTTCTGCACATTTTTTGATGAAGTCTGTGATGGTGCTGGCAAACTCGTTTAGGTTGGCTGCTGAGTTCTTGAATACGGACCAGTCCACTGACTCCAAGCAGTCATGTAGGAGCTCTTCTGTTGCCTCGGACCAGCATTACACAACCTTCTCCACCGGATTCTCCGCTTAAGTTTCTGCTTGTATGCAGAGAGAAGGAGCGCCATCCTGTGGTCTGAATTTCCAAAGTGCAGTCAGGAGATGGATTGAGAAGCGTCCTTGATATTTGTGTAGCAGTGGTCAAGGATGTTGGGGCCCCTGTTGGGACAGGAGATGTGTTGGTGGAATTTTGGCTGTACTCGAGGTTGGCCTGGTTAAAGTACCCGGCCACGATGAACAAGGCCTCCGGGTATTCTGCTTCATTGTTATTTATAGCGGTTACAATTCATCAAGCGCCTTCACTTCCGCCTGGGGTGGGATGTAGACCGCTGTGATGATGGTAGAAGTAAACTCTGTGGAAGGTAGTATGGACGGCACTTCACAGTCGGGTATTCCAGGTCCGGGGAGCAGTAGTTCGCCAGGGTCACCACATCCGAGCACCAGGACGAGTTGATGTGAAGACAAATCCCTCCACCCACTCCAGGTTCAATCCTGGATGTGATTAACAGCAGGAATAGCAGCAGAGTGCAACATGTCCTCACTTGTGAACTCTGTGGTGTCTCAGCATGTTGGATGACTGAGTGAATCCCTTCCCGCAGTGAGAGCAGGTGACTGGTCTCTTTCCAGTGTGGACTCGATGGTGTGTCAACAGGGCAGATTGTTGTTGAAAACTCACCACTATTTTTAGAATTCCACCTATACCAAAAAGGTCCGACATTCTAAATGATGAACAGGGATTCTCACTCCCTGACTCTGATGTAGGCTTCGGTGGGTGCTATTCAGGTCAAACTATGTTTTCAAGTTATCCCCTGGTATACCCCATGCCTTCACAGAAGATTTCATCTACTTACCACTTAGTAGCATCGATCTTGGGTCCCGCATTGCTAAGTAAGTAAAGTAGACTTAGGAATAACCACTGTTTCAGGTTCAAACTTTTAAATTATTTTATTATTATATTTTTTCTTTTAAAATATGCAATCACTGGATCCTTCTGGTTGGTTGAAGGGACCTTCAGGCCCAACTTGACAATCAATCTTCTTTTTAAAATCTGGTCTTCTTTAGATGTATTCACTGTTCTGCTTGGTTGCTAGGTTCTATCTTTCCCATGTACCGAGCCGTGAGAGCTGACTCTGCTGACTGTCTCTGAGCTGACTCTGCCTCCTCTTTAAATTCTGGTCTTCCTTGGATGTATTAGCTGTTTTAGCTCGGCTGCTTTGCTCTGTCCCATGACCGAGCTGACTATAAGCTGACTCTGCTTCTCTTGTTCCTTCTCTGCCTCTTTCTCAGGTTTATGTATGTTTCTGACAGTTATTAAGTTTTTATGACTTTATTGTAAAGTAACTTTTATTTCACTTGGATTGTAAAAGGTACCTTTAATCTGAATTTTTCTTTTTTTTAAAAATAATTTTAAATCAAATTTTCACATTTTCACACAAAAGAAAACAGTAACAGAAAATTCAAAGAACAAACCCCCCCTCCCCCCATATATACAAAAGAGAAGCAATAAATAAACGCCCGACGTTGGCAAAGATTTAACCCAAAACAAAACCCCCCCCCCCCCGGGTTGCTGCTGCTGCTGACCTTTTGTTTTTACCGTTCTGCCAGGAGATCTAGGAATGGTTGCCATCTCCTGAAAAACCCTTGCACTGACCCCCTTAGGGCAAATTTCACCTTCTCCAATTTAATAAACCCCGCCATATCGTTGACCCAGGCCTCCACGCTTGGGGACCGCGCATCCTTCCACTGAAGAAGAATCCTCCGCCGGGCTACTAGGGACGCAAAGGCCAGAACACTGGCCTCTTTCGCCTCTTGCACACCCGGCTCCACTGCAACCCCAAATATTGCGAGTCCCCAGCCTGGATTGACCCTGGATCCTACAACCCTCGATACCGTCCTTGCTACACCCTTCCAAAACTCCCCTTGCGCTGGGCATGCCCAGAACAGAAAGCCATTGACAAGGTGCCACACAAAAGGTTGCTGCATAAGATAAAGATGCATGGCATTAAGGGTAAAGTAGTAGCATGGATAGAGGATTGGTTAATTAATAGAAAGCAAAGAGTGGGGATTAATGGGTGTTTCTCTGGTTGGCAATCAGTAGCTAGTGGTGTCCCTCAGGGATCCGTGTTGGGCCGACAATTGTTCACAATTTACATGGATGATTTAGAGTTGGGGACCAAGGGCAATGTGTCCAAGTTTGCAGATGACACTAAAATGAGTGGTAAAGCGAAAAGTGCAGAGGATACTGGAAGTCTGCAGAGAGATTTGGATAGGTTAAGTGAATGGGCTAGGGTCTGGCAGATGGAATACAATGTTGACAAATGTGAGGTTATCCATTTTGGTAGGAATAACAGCAAACGGGATTATTATTTAAACGATAAAATATTAAAGCATGCTGCTGTGCAGAGAGACTTGGGTGTGCTAGTGCATGAGTCACAGAAGTTTTGGTTTACAGGTGCAACAGGTGATTAAGAAGGCAAATGGAATTTTGTCCTTCATTGCTAGAGGGATGGAGTTTAAGACTAGGGAGGTTATGTTGCAATTGTATAAGGTGTTAGTGAGGCCACACCTGGAGTATTGTGTTCAGTTTTGGGCTCCTTACTTGAGAAAGGACGTACTGGCACTGGAGGGTGTGCAGAGGAGATTCACTAGGTTAATCCCAGAGCTGAAGGGGTTGGATTATGAGGAGAGGTTGAGTAGACTGGGACTGTACTCATTGGAATTTAGAAGGATGAGGGGGGATCTTATAGAAACATTTAAAATTATGAAGGGAATAGATAGGATAAATGCGGGCAGGTTGTTTCCACTGGCGGGTGAAAGCAGAACTAGGGGACATAGCCTCAAAATAAGGGGAAGTAGATTTAGGACTGAGTTTAGGAGGAACTTCTTCACCCAAAGGGTTGTGAATCTATGGAATTCCTTGCCCAGTGAAGCAGTTGAGGCTCCTTCATTACATGTTTTTAAGGTAAAGATAGATAGTTTTTTGAAGAATAAAGGGATTAAGTGTTATGGTGTTTGGGCCGGAAAGTGGAGCTGAGTCCACAAAAGATCAGCCATGATCTCATTGAATGGCGGAGCAGGCTCGAGGGGCCAGGTGGCCTACTCCTGCTCCTAGTTCTTATGTTCTAACATGTGGACATGGTTTGCTGGGCCCCAGAGCATCTAACACAACTGTCCTCACTCCCAAAAAACCGACTCATCCTTGTCCCAGTCATATGAGTCCTATGCAGCACCTTAAACTGTATAAGCCCAAGCCTCGCACATGAAGAGGAGGAGTTCACCCTTTCCAGGGCATCCGCCCACTTCCCCTCCTCAATCTCCTCACCCAGCTCCTCCTCCCATTTACCTTTCAGCTCCTCCACCGAGGCCTCGTCTACCTCCTGCATCACCTGGTACGCTTCCGAGATCCTCCCCTCTCCATCCCATACCCCCGAGAGCACCCTGTCCTAGACCCCAGGCGGCGGCAGCAGGGGGAACCCCGCCACCTGACAAATGCCCTTACTTGCATGTACCTAATGGTGTTCCCCGGGGGGAGCCCAAACTTCCCTTCCAGCTCACCCAGGCTCGTAAACTTCCCATCTATTCCCGTACCAGCCTCCCCGGACAGGCGCCGGAATGTGGCGACTAGGGGCTTTTCACAGTAACTTCATTGAAGCCTACTCGTGACAATAAGCGATTTATTATTTATATGAACAGGTCCCCCAGCCTCCTGACACCTGCCCTGTGCCAACTCAGGAACCCGCCATCAATTCTCGCCAGAACAAACCGGTGGTTCCCCCGTATCGGGGACCCCATCGAGGCCCCCACCTCCCCCCTGTGCAGCCTCCATTGCCCCCAAATTTTGAGGGTCGCTGCCATCACCGGGCTCGTGGTATACCTTGTTGGAGGGAGCGGCAGCGGCGCCGTTACCAGCGCTCCCAGGCTCGTGCCCACACAGGATGCCATCTCCATCCTCTTCCATGCTGCCCCCTCCCCGTCCATTACCCACTTACGCACCATCGCTGCGTTGGCAGCCCAATAATACCCACAGAGGCTGGGCAGCACTCCAGAAACACTCTTCTCTCCCTCGGGGTCCCGTGCGCCCACACAAATCCCGTAATGCTCCTGTTAACCCGCCTGAAAAAGGCCTTTGGGATAAGGATGGGAAGGCACTGGAACAGGAACAGAAACCTCGGGAGCACCGTCATCTTGACTGACTGCACCCTACCCGTCAGAGACAGCGGCAGCATGTCCCACCTCTTAAACTCCTCCTCCATTTGCTCCACCAGCCTTGTGAGGTTAAGCTTACGCAAGGCCCCCCAGCTCCTGGCCACCTAAACCCCAAGTACCTGAAGCTCCTCTCCGTCCTTTTCAGTGGGAGCCTCCCAATCCCCCCCCCCCCACTCCCGGTCCCGCGAGTGTATCACAAACAGCTTGCTTTTCCCAAAGATAAGCTTATACCCTGAGAAATCCCCAAATTCCCGGAGAATCCCCATCACCACCGGCATTCCCCACACCGGGTTCGCCACACACAAGAGGTCGTTCGTGTAGAGCGACTCTCGGTGCTCCTCCCCACCCCGGACCAGCCCCCTCCAATCCCCTGACTCCCTCAGCGCCATAGCCAGGGGTTCAATTGCCAGCGCAAAAAGTAGGGGGGACAGGGGACACCCCTGCCTCGTCCCTCGGTGTAGTCGAAAATACTCCGACCTCTTCTTATTCGTGGCCACACTCGCCATCGGGGCCTCATACAACAGTCTCACCCAACTGACAAACCCCTCCCCAAACCCGAACCTTTCCAGCGCCTCCCACAAGTACCCCCACTCGACCCGATCAAAGGCCTTCTCCGCATCTAGCACCACCACTATCTCTGCCTCCCCTTCTACCGCCGGCATCATTATAACGTTCAAGACCCTCCGTATATTAGTGTTCAGCTGCCTCCCCTTCACAAACCCCGTTTGATCCTCGTGGATAACCTGCGGCACACAATCCTCTATCCTCGCGGCTAAGATCTTTGCCAACAACTTGGCGTCTACATTTAAGAGTGAGATCGGCCTGTATGACCCACACTGCAGGAGATCCCTGTCTCGCTTAAGAATCAAGGAGATCAGCGCCCGAGACATCGTCGGAAGCAAAGACCCCCCCCCCTCCCTTGCCTCGTTAAAAGTCCTAACCAACAGGGGGCCCAGCAGGTCTGCATACGTCTTGTAAAATTCAACCGGGAACCCATCCGGCCCCGGCTCCTTCCCCGACTGCATGTTCCCTATCCCTTTGACCAGCCCCTCAAGCTCAACTGGCGCCCCCAGACCCTCCACCCTCGGGAATCTCAGCCGGTCTAAAAAGCGCCCCATCCCCCCTTCTCCGCCGGAGGTTCAGACCGATATAGTCTCTCATAAAAGTCCTGAAGACCCCATTAATGTCTACCCCACTCCGCACCACATTTCCTCCCTGATCCTTAACACCACCAATCTCCCTAGCTACATCCCGCTTACGGAGCTGGTGTGCCAGCATCCTACTCGCCTTCTCCCCATACTCGTACACCGCACCCTGAGCCTTTCTCCATTGAGCCTCCGCCTTTCTGGTGGTCAACAAGTCAAACTCAGCACGAAGGCTGCGCCGCTCCCTCAGCAATCCCTCCTCCGGGGCCTCCGCGTACCTCCTGTCCACCCTCACCATCTCCCCCACCAATCCCTCCCTTTCTCTCTGCTCCTCTCTCTCTCTGTGGGCCCGAATGGAGATCAACTCTCCCCGAACCACCACCTTCAGCGCCTCCCAGACCATCCCCACTCGGACCTCCCCATTATCGTTGTCCTCTAGATACCTCTCAATACATCCTCGAACCCGCCCCCTCACCACCTCGTCCGCCAGCAGCCCCACCTCCAAGCACCACAACGGGGGCTGGTCCCTCTCCTCCCCCAGCTCGAGGTCCACTCAATGCGGGGCATGGTCCGAAATGGCTATCGCAGAGTACTTAGCGTCTACTACCCCCGCAATCAGCGCCCTACTCAAAACGAAAAAAATGGATCCGGGAGTAGGCCTTATGCACATGGGAGAAGTATGAAAATTCCCTGGCCCTTGGCCTCGCGAATCTCCATGGATCCACCCCTCCCATCTGGTCCATAAATCCCCTCAACACCTTAGCCGCCGCAGGCCTCCTACCCGTCCTGGAACTGGAGGATCCAAACCGTGTTGAAATCCCCCCCATTACCAGGCCCCCGCCTCCAAATCTGGAATCCGGCCCAACATGCTCCACATGAAACCTGCATCATCCCAATTTGGGGCGTATACATTGACCAGCACCACCCGCTCCCCTTGCAGCTTGCCACTCACCATCACATACCTCCCACCACTATCTGCCACCACACTCGACGCCTCAAACGACACCCTCTTCCCCACCACCCTCCGGTTTTTTGCATCCAGCCCCGAATGAAACACTTGGCCCACCCACCCCTTCCTCAACCTAACCTGATCCGCCACCTTCAGGTGCGTCTCCTGTAGCATAGCCACGTCCGCCTTCAGCCCCCTCAAATGCACGAACACGCGGGACCGTTTAACCGGCCCATTCAGTCCCCTCACATTCCAGGTGATCAGCCGGATCGGAGGGCCACCTGCCCCCCTCCCCCGTCGACTAGCTATCACCCTTCCGTAATCCGCCACGTGCCCGCGCCCCCCACTCAGCCCGTTTCCCAGGGCGACAGACCCCCATCCCGACCCCCTCTGCACGCTCCAGCTCCTTCTTGGCCATTCCAGCAGCAACCCGGTATCCCCTCCCTCTTCCACCCCATCACCTCCCCCCCCCCCCCCCCCCCCCAAAGCTAGGGCCCCCCCTAGCTGCGTAACCCCAGTCATTGTACTTCTGTAAGTCAGCTGACTCCTGCTGACCCCGGCTATTCCCGCCAACCCAATTACTCTCCCCAGTGACACACACCCATTCCCCCAATGCCGACCCTGCCCCCTGCGTCTCCAGCGCGGGAGAAAAGCCCGCGCCCCCATCCCAAGCCCCGCCCCCGACCCAAAACGCGGGAAGACAGGCACATGACCCAACAGGGCCGCGAACCCCACCCAAACCCGCAACCAGTGAAATAATAAAAGTCCCAACATGATATGATAAAACACCCAAGTAAACAGATAACAGTCCTGAAAAGCAGACAAGAAAAAACGGAACAGCAAAAAAAAACATCGTCCAATAGAACCAAAAAGAAAAAAGCGAAAGGATATCAAGGAGGACAAAGCCTCCGGGCTGTGTACAATGTTCCCCAGCCCCCAGTTCAAGTCCAGCTTCTCTGCCTGGACAAATGTCCAGGCCTCCTCCGGGGAGTCAAAGTAAAGTTGGCAGTCTTTATAGGTGACCCACAGGCGTGCCGGCTGCAACAGGCCAAACTTGACCCCCTTCTTGTGGAGCACTACCTTCGCCCGGTTAAACCCAGCCCTTTTCTTTGCCACCTCTGCACTCCAGTCCTGGTAGATCCTGATCTCCGTATTCTCCCACTTGCTGCTCCTCTCCCTCTTCGCCCAACGAAGCACACATTCACGGTCGACCAAGCGTTGAAAGCGGACCAGCACCGCCCTGGGCGGCTCGTTCGGCCTGGACTTCCGCAGCAGCACCCGATGGGCACCCTCCAGCTCCAGGGGTCCCCGGAACGACCCCGCACCCATCAGCGAGTTTAGTATCAGGACCACGTAGGCCCCCAAATCCGAACCTTCCAGCCCCTCCGGGAGGCCCAAAATCCGCAGATTCATCCAGCGGGAGCGGTTCTCTATCTCCTCCATCCTTGCCAACCATTTCTTTTGAAGCACCTCGTGCGACTCCACCTTCACCGCCAGGCCCATGAGTTCGTCCTCGTTCTCCGAAGCCTTCTGCTGCAGCTCCCGAATCTCCGCAGCCTGAGCCGTCTGAGTCGCCCCGAGCCTGTCCAGCGATGCCCTCAACGGCTCCAGGATCTCAGCCTTTAGTTCCAGGAAGGAGCGCAGCAGCAGCTCCTGCTGCTCCCTCACCCACTGCTGCCATGCTGCCGGTTCCCCACCCGCCGCCATCTTGTCCTTTCTGCCTCGCACCTTCTTCTGCTGCAAAGTTGATTTTCTGGTCGCTCCACTCTAGTCCAGCCCATCCACCGGCCGCTGAGCACAGTGGCTGCGTTCCCACCCGGGGAAAAGCCGAATCAGTGCCGTTGCGGGCCCTTAAAAGAGCCCGAAAGTCCAAAAATAGCGGGAGCTACCGAACGTGCGGCTTAGCTCCGCATCGCTGCAACCGGAAGTCTAATCTGAATTTTTCCAACATGACTTAGTATTCATTTTGGGCACGGCCTCAGCCCACAGATCTGATTACATTGTGTCCTTCGTGATGTTCAAAATGCTTTGAATATCAAGAGGGGTGTGAATTTTGGTTCCTGTCATTTCTATAGTTTTATTATCGAATTGTGTCCCCAGCACATAATTTTGACTTTGATTTGGGTCTAGTTTGTGTTCTTGTAGACAGGTTGTCTCCAGTTTTTTTAATTGACCTGATGTCAGCAGAGCTTCACATCTATATATTTGTCCCCCAGTCATTCTTTTCTATCTGCTGATTTTACTTCAATGAAGGTGTGAATCATTGCTTTTAGCGTAATGCTAAAAATCTACTTGGTTATAACTTGAAAGGTTTACATTTATCACCTAACTCAACTGAAACCCTCATCCATGCTTTTCCAGATGCTTACTAAGATGGTTAATTTCAATGAAGGTGTGAGCCATTGTTTTTAGCTACATACAAAAATCCTGTTTGTTTGCTAAGCCTGCTTGGGAGAAGGAATCAGCATTTTATAATCATGCTCTTTGCAGCTGCTGTTAACCATTCATGGGATCTTTCCCTGTATCCTCTCATGTTTCTCTCAGACCAGATATTGCCAGACTTCCATGTTTCAAATGACACATCTTTCCTAATTTTCAATTACAAGATGAAACACGGAATCTCCTCACACAATCAGAGCAGGTGAATCAAGTGTGAATTCGCTGGTGTCTCCACAGTGTGGATGATGTTTGAAAAGTCTTTGTGCAGTGAGAGCAATTGAACAGTTTCTCCTCAGTGTGAATGCACTGGTGGGACATCATTACCTGAGAGCTTTTAAACCCACACCCACTGTCAGAGCATTTAAAGTGTCTCTCATTGGTGTGAGTGACATTGTGGCTCAGCAAGTGATGATCGAGTAAATCTTTTCCCAGTTGGAGAGGTGAATGGGCTCTCCCCGGTGTGACCTCGCTCGTGTTTCATCAGGTTGGATGAGGTTCTAAAGCTCTTTGTGCAGTGAGAGCAGCTGAACGGTCTCTCCTCAGAGTGAATGCGCTGGTGGGACATTAGTAGCTGAGAGCTTTTGAAACCCCTCCTGCAGTCAGAGCATTTAAAGGGCCTGCTCGCGGTGTGAGTGACATTGCGTTTCCGCAGGCTGGATAATTCAGTGAATCTCTTATCACACACAGTGCAGCTGAATGGCCTCTCCCCAGTGTGAACTCGTTCGTGTCTCCGCAGGTTGAAAATGTCAGTGAATCCCTTTTCACACTGAGAGCAGGTGAAAGGCCTCTCCCCAGTGTGAACTCGTTCGTGTCGCCGCAGGCTGCCAATGTCACTGAATCCCTTTTCACACTGAGAGCAGGTGAATGGCCATTCTCCGGTGTGAACTCTCTGGTGAACCTGCAGGTTGGATAACCGAGTGAATCCCTTCCCACAGTCAGAGCAGGTGAACGGCCTCTCCCCAGTGTGAACTTGCTGGTGTCTCTGCAGGCCGGATAACTGAGTGAATCCCTTCCCACAGTCAGAGCAGATGAACGGCCTCTCCCCAGTGTGACCTCGTTCGTGTCTCCGCAGGTTGCCAATGTCAGTGAATCCCTTTTCACACTGAGAGCAGGTGAAAGGCCTCTCTCCAGTGTGAACTCTCTGGTGCCTCTGCAGTTTGGATAACCGAGTGAATCCCTTCCCACAGTCAGAGCAGGTGAACGGCCTCTCCCCAGTGTGAACCCGACGGTGTGTCCGCAGGTTGGATAACTGAGTGAATCCCTTCCCACAGTCAGAGCAGGTGAACGGCCTCTTCCCAGTGTGGACTCGTTCGTGTCTCCGCAGGTTGCCCAAGGCAGTGAATCTCTTTTCACACTGAGAGCAGGGGAAAGGCCTCTCCCCAGTATGAACTCGTTCGTGTTTCCACAGGTTGCGAATGTCACTGAATCCCTTTTCACACTGAGAGCAGGTGAATGGCCTCTCTCCAGTGTGAACTCTCTGGTGGCTCTGCAGGCTGGATAACTGAAGGAATCCCTTCCCACAGTCAGAGCAGGTGAACGGCCTCTCCCCAGTATGAACTCGTTCGTGTTTCCGCAGGGTGCCAATGTCACTGAATCCCTTTTCACACTGAGAGCAGGTGTAAGGCCATTCTCCGGTGTGAACTCTCTGGTGTCTCTGCAGGCTGCATATCTGAGTGAATCCCTTCCCACACTGAGAGCAGGTGAACGGCCTCTCCCCAGTGTGAACTCTCTGGTGTCCCTGCAGGCTGGATAACTGAGTGAATCCCTTCCCACAGTCAGAGCAGGTGAATGGCCTCTCCCCAGTGTGAACACGTTCGTGTATCCGCAGGCTGCCAATGATAGTGAATCCCTTTTCACACTGAGAGCAGGTGAAAGGCCTCTCTCCAGTGTGACTGCGTTGATGTATTTCCAGCTGGCATGGGAATGTGAATCCCTTCCCACAATCCTCACATTTCCATGGTTTCTCCATGGTCCGGGTGATCTTGTGTCTCACCGCGTTGGACAGTCAGTTGAAGCCTCGTCCACACACAGAACACCTATACAGTCTCTCCCTGCTGTGAATGGTGTAGTATTTTTTCAGGCTGTGTCACTGGTTATAGCTCTTTCCACAGTCAGTGCTCTGGAACACTCTCACTCGGGTGTGTGTGTCTCAGTGCTATTCCAGACACACTGATGTTTAAAATCTCTTGAAGCAGACAGAATAGACAAACTTTTCTCCTTCTAGATTCAAAGGCCGATGATCCCAAGAATTGAGTGACTCAGTCAGTTCTTGACGTGATATTTAGTTTGAGATATAGGCCTCGAACTCCTCTCGTTCGAACTTCCTGCAAACAGATTTTACAATAGTAATCATTGTCAGTACAGGATAGAAACACAGAACAGACAATTCTAGTTTCTATCGAACATTCTTTCCTCTCTCTCTTTCCCTAAAATGCTCTAAATCTCAATCCCACAGACTCTCCCTCCATTCTCACTCTGCTGTATCTAATATTCACCGTCCCAATTCTCCTGAAGGTGCTGATTCAGGCTGATTGACAGATCCCTGCTCACTGCTTCCTGTCCTGGACACAGAGACCTGAAAATCTTCATGCAGGCTGACAGACAGATATATGTCGAGATTACTGGATGAAAAATGTGTGTAATATACAGACTGTATTCACTTACTTTCCCTCCCAATTTTCCTGAAGGTGCTGATCAACAAATCTAAAGTCGCTAAAACCTGTACAAGAGGAGAGAATCTCCATATAAGGACATTTACTGATTAGAGATGGGGAAATCTGTGGAAGAATTTTATTTAGTCATGGAGTGGACATGACAGGGAACCCACTGCCCACAAGGGTTGTGGAAGTCCAGATAATCAATAATTTAAAATAAAATAGGATGGTCACTTGAAGAAAATAAACTTGCAGGGGAACAGGGATATCGAGGGGGAATGTGACTGACTGGATTACTGTGCAGAGAGTCAGCATAGACATAGACATAGAAGACATAGAACAGTACAGCACAGACCAGGCCCTTCGGCCCTCGATGTTGTGCCGAGCAATGATCACCCTACTTAAACCCACGTAACCCGTATACCCGTAACCCAACAATCCCCCCATTAACCTTACACTACGGGCAATTTAGTATGGCCAATCCACCTAACCCGCACATCTTTGGACTGTGGGAGGAAACCGGAGCACCCGGAGGAAACCCACGCACACACGGGGAGGACGTGCAGACTCCACACAGACAGTGACCCAGCCGGGATTCGAACCTGGGACCCTGGAGTTGTGAAGCATTGATGCTAACCACCATGCTACCGTGAGGCCCCAATTGACTTGAGATACCAAATGGATTCTGTCAGTGCTGCAATGACTGTATGACTGGAAATATATAATGTGGGTACAGTACTATATAACAAAACTAGAACTAATAATACATGTATTTTATTACAGAACCATCAATAATATATATAATACATACCATATAACATTAGACATATCTCTGTCCGATTTTAAATTTTTAAAAATTAATTTACGGGATGTGGACAATGCTGGTTAGGCCAGCATTTATTGCCCATCCCCAGTTACCCTTCCAAAGTAGTGGTGAGTTGCCTTCTTAAAACACTGCAATCCTTGAGGTGTAGGTACATCCCCTGTGCTTTTTTAAAATTTGTTTTTATAAATGTAAAGGACCCAATTCATTTTTTCCAATTAAGGGGCAATTTAGCATGGCCAATCCACCTACCCTGCACATCTTTGGGTTTGAGAGCGAAACCCACGCAAACACAGGGAGAATGTGCAAGCTCCACACGGACAGTGACCCAGAGCCAGGATTGAGCCTGGGACCTCGGCGCCGTGAGGCAGCAGCGCTAACCACTGCTCCACCATGCTGCCCTACATCCCCTGTGCTGTTAGGGAGGGAATTCCAGGAGGTTGCCCCAGGGACAGTGAAGGAACGGCAATATATTTCCAAGTCAGGGGGGTGTGTAACTTGGAAGCGAACCTCCAGGTGGTGAGGTTCCCAGGTATCTGCTGCTCTTGTCCTTCTAGATGGTAGTGGTTGTGGGTATGGAAGGTGCTGTCTGAGGAACATTTATGAGTTACTGCAGTGTATCTTGGAGATGGTATACACGGCTGCTACTGTTTGTCGGTGGTGGAAGGTTTGAATGTTTGTGGAAGGGGGTGCAATCAATCAGGCTGCTTTGACCTGGATACAGCCAAGCTTCTTGCGTGTTGTTGGAGCTGCACTCATCCAGCAAAGTGGAGCGTATTCCATTACACTCCTGACTTGTGCTTGTAGATGTCTGGTGGACAGGCTTTGGGGCATCAGGTGGTGTGTTACTTGCCGTAGGATTCCTAGCCCTTGATCTGTCCTGGTAGCTACAGTATTAATATGGCCAGTCCTGTTCAGTTTCTGATCAATGGTAACCCCCACGAAGTTGATTGTGCGGGTTTCAGCGATGGGAATGCCACTGAATGTCAAGGGGTGGTGGTTAGATCCTCTCTTGTCGGAGATGGTCATTGCCTGGCACTTGTGTAGCACGAATGTAACTTGCCACTTATCAGCCCAAGTCTGGATATTGTCCAGGTCTTACTGAATTTGGACATGGACTGCTTCATTATCTGAGAAGTTGAGAATGGTGCTGAACATGTTTGCAGATGTCTGCAAACATCACTTCTCACCTGATGATGGAAGGGAGATCATTGATGAAGCAGCTGAAGATGGTTGGTCCTAGGATACTGCCCTGAGGATCTCCTGCAGTGATGTCCTGCAGCTGAGATATTTGACCTCCAATCACCACAACCATCTTCCTTTGTGCCAGGTATGACTCCAACCAGCGTAGAGTTATCCCCTAATTCCCACTGACTCCAGTTTAGCTGGGGTTCCTTAATTCCATACTCTGTCAAATGCTGCCTTGATGTCAAGGGGAGTCACTCTTACCTCCCTTCTGGCATTCAGCTCTTTCGTCCAAGGTTGTAATGAGGTCAGGAGCTGAGTGACTCTGGTGAAATCCAAACTGAGCATCCAGGAGCAGGCTATTGCAGAATAAGTGCCACTTAATTGGACCTTTGATGACTCCTTCCATCACTATGCTGATGATCGAGAGTATTTCGACGGGGAAGTAATTGGCTGGGTTGGATTTGGCCTGTTTACTGTCCCTTAAATGTCAGCCATCTCCTGGGGAAAGCAGCCCTTTAATTGTGAACATTAGGAAAGAAACCATTTTAGCCAGACAAATAAATGTGTCAAGCTGAGGGAGCAAAGGATGTCAATGTCTTTAAGAGAGTGAGATCTGGGCCAGCCTTTACTGCTCCCTCCCTGGATTCACTTCCTTTCCCTTCAGTTGCTGCAAGTCATCAATTGAAGGTGAGAATCAGAAAAGAAATGGAAAAAGGGAGAAAAGAAAGTGTTTAACTCACAGATGTTGGAGACAGGAGGACGGGTTCAGTCTGTGTGCAGCTCAAGCTGATTCAGGGTTGGAGGAACAACAGCTTTACTCGGCACAAACCTCCATCTCCAGCTTTCGCATTGAGACAATGGGGGAGCTCTGATTGGCGGAGGGAAGATTCCTTCCGGTTCTCCTACTTCCAATTGGTCACAACTCAGCAGTGTCACCGGAGGTGAGCTCCTTCTGCACATGCGCAGAGTCCCCTCTCCCTGAGACATGCGCAGTCCCGGGTCGAGGGAGGGAATCCTCGATAGCCGGAACTGTCAGCCGGTTGCCAGGAAACCTTGTCTCGTGGATGCGTCGGGGAGGGGGAAAAAATTACGGGGACGGGGCTCCGTATTCGCGCGCGGGGCGGGTGCGCTCAAATGCAGTGACGTCACTGTGGAAGGGATTGATTACTATTGGTTGATTTAGAGGACTAGCTGCTTTGTGATGTCACAATGTGGAGGTTGGACAATGAGTTTCAGACTAAAACTTCCTCCTCTGGGCAACATCTGGGAGCAAATCAATGTCTCCCCCTTTCAGAAGGTCATAAGATATAGGAGCAGAATTCGACCATTTGACCCATCGACTCTACTCTGACATTCAATCATGGCTGATCTCATCCTGGCCTCAACGCCACTGTCCTGAGAGTTCTCCATAACCCTTCAACCCGATTAAAAATCTGTCTAATTCCTCCCTAAATTTACTCACTGTCCCAGCTTCACCACACTCTGGGGTAGTTAATTCCACAGATTCACAGCCCATTGAAGAAGCAGCTCCTCCTCAACTCTGTTCTGAATTGGGCAGCACTGTGACCCAGTGGTTAGCACTGCTGTCTACAGCGCTGAGGACCTGGGTTGATCCCAGTTCCGTGTCACTGTGTGGAATTTGCACTTTCTCCCCGTGTGTGTAGGTTTCCACCCCACAACCCAAAGATGTGTAGAGTAGGTGGATTGGTCACACTAAATTGCCCCTTAATTGGCAAAAAAAAATTGGATACACTAAATTTATTTTAAAATTAAAACTGTTTTAAATTTGTTACCGCTTATCGTAAGACTATTGCCTCTCATTCTGGAATGCCCCATAAGATGCACCAGCCTCTCCAAGTCTACTTATACTTTCCGTTTCTTTTCTCATTCTGAGGGGACTTTGGTGACTTGCAGCAACTGAAGAGAAAGGAAGTGAATCCAGTCTGTATGTTCCACACATTTTGAGTTCAGTAATATAGACATATTTCCGTCTGGCAGTCTGCATGGAGATTTGCAGGCCTCTCCAACACGGCTGAGGCGAGGGGGGGAATTCGGGCGCGATAGCGGCAACCGTCCAGGACTGGCACACCGCTGCAAAGTGGCCTTTCTTGCCACAAGCTTTGCAGGTCGAGGTGCGGGCTGGGCAGCGCTGGCGGGGATGCTTCTGCTGACCACAGAAGTAGCAGCGGGGACCCCCAGGGTGCGTGGTGCGGCGAGCAGCGCAGGTGTACTGTGCGGGGGCAGCTGCTGGGGGTGGGGCGGTTGCGGGATCCACGAGGGGTAGGACGGGTGGGCCAAGGGAGCCAGTTGCGGGGTCCACGAGGGGTAGGAGGGGTGGGCCGAGTGGCTAGCGGGGTAGGATCGCGCACCAAGGGAGGCAGCCGTCATTGATAGCGCCAGAGTCTTTGTAGCCGCGAGATCGAGAGCGGCCCCTTCCAGCAGACGTTGCCGGATGGGGTCCGATGCAAGACCCGTAACAAAGGCATCCCGCATGAGTAGGTCGGAATGTTCTGTGGCTGTGAGGGCCTGGCAGTCGCAGTCTCGTACTAGAGGTATAAGGGCCCTCCAAAAGTCCTCAATTGACTCACACGGCTGTTGGACGCGAGTAGAGAGTAGATGTCTCTTGAGCAGTTCCATGGCCCGGGCGTAGTCAGGCGCATCTCGAATTAGCGGAAACACGCTGGAGCTGAGTCTTGACTAAAGAAGCTGTCATTTCTGAGCCTCTGAAGGTGGAGGGTCCACTGAAGAGATGTCGGCCTCGAAAACTGCAAGCCAGTGAACAAAGTCTCTCCTGGCGTGTGGCGACTGCGGATCCAGCTGCAGGCGGTCAGGTTTAATCCTGATGTCTATGGTGTAAGGAAAATCTCACTGTAATAAATTGTGGCTCTAACAATTGTACTCAAAGACTCGAGTGAAGTACAAGAGAGGCGTTATTACAGTGAGATGTCATTCCTCCGGCGGCAGCTGTAGAATGGCATCTCAGTGAAGCTTACGAATATTTATACAACTCCCTATGGGCGGAGCTAGCCGGCAGGGGCTTACCGGAGAAACCTGTAATACAGGTACAGCCATACATCCCCCTACTGCAAACACACATATATACAGTGGTTGGATCACCACATGCTGCCCGGCTCAACGCTTTTTCATCAACAATGATTTAGCCTCTGCAGGAAATTGAGAAAAGAGGCAGCATTGCTCGTTGGCTACACAAGATAGTACTGGTTAGATTCAATGTCTTTATCCAGAAGGTGTGGAACTTCCTGCCACAGGGACTGGTTGAGGAAAACAGCATGAATGCACTTAGCAAGTTGCAGACACAAGAGAGAAAGGAATAGAAAGACCTGCTGACAGAGAGAAGCGAAAGGCTCATGGGGAATATATACACTGACACTGGGTACAATGACCTGTTTTTGTGCTGTCTATTGAGTTTCATTCTACTTTGATTCTTTTTACAGGGTATTTTCCAAGATGTGTTTTGTGAGAGATGAAGTCACGATAGCCAATAAGTGTGAGCTGTTTTCAAGTTGTTTCCTTTACGTCCTGTACTTTGCCACTAACTTGCCGACAAAACAGCCTGGCCAGCTGTAACTGTACTGTGTATAAATGTATGTTATTATAACTACTCCTTCAGATGCTTCAGTTTGCTGAAGCATTCACCTGCATGCTTGTAATAAAGAATCCCAAACTTTCGCCAACTCTGGACTCCAAGTGACATTTGTCCCACAACAACCTGGTGTTAGGAACAAGATCCACTGACGGCTCTGATTAAAGGAAAGTCCCCGTGGACAGTGTATTATTTGTTTTATACCACCTGTGTTTAATTCAGTCTGACTGACCACTGGGACCTCCAAAGAACCTCAGCGATCCATTTCTGGTCTGTTTCTTTGATCTCTATTCGATGCAATTTCAATAACTGGACCATTTCACACAGGGAATTGTCAGTTTTATACCAAGGATATGTTTGAGGCGATGCTGAAGTCCCCGTGACTGTGAGGGTTTTGTTGCTGCCGACAAATGAGGAGATAAAGCTGTACGGGAGGCTAAACAGAAAGAGTTTGGCAGTAGAAGAGAGTTTGGCGTGAGTTCAGAGGTCCCTGATGGGGCTCAGCCAGCATCATCACATCAATGGATCTGCACAGAAAAGGCCCAACCGGATGGAACTTACAAGTCCAAGGCGAAGTTAGTGGCTGAGGGATTTGAAAAACCCTTAGGAGACAAGAGGTCAGAGTGGACCCACCCACAGTGGGAAAGGTCAATTTGACATTTCTTTGGTCCCTTTCACGACATTTTCTTGGGAATGTAAGTCAAGAAACATAAAAGCTGCAGTTGTGCTGGGGAATCACTTCCCGGGGGCAGGGTTTCTGCAACGTCCTAAAAATGAGCCAGATGTAGATGGAAGTCTTTGGAAGTTAAATAAGTGTGTCTATGTTTTGAACAATGTTTCCGAGTGTATGGTGCTTCTCAGTTCGATCCGTTTTGTACAAGTCGGGTTGTCTCCACCTGAAGGCAGAAGCTGCCGTGTTTTATTGGTACCATGGCAGGAAACTCTCAGGCATCTTTATGATGCATGCATGTTGATGGCTGCCTATGTGGTGGTGCGAGTGAGTTTCAAAACAATGTTACTGACAGCAACAGAACAACATTTAAGGTTGGAGCCAGGCTTCTGGGACCTTTAAATAGATTGGATTGGAAATCAGGCAGTGTGGGATCTGATTGACTAGGGAAACCAGTCCTTTAACTGTGAACATGAAGAAAGAGACCATCCTTTTAGTCAGACAAATAAATGTGTCAAGCTGAGGGAGCAAAGGATGTCAATGTCTTTGAGAGAGACCTGGGCCAAGCTTTCCAGAGTCTGCACCCTCCCTGGATTCACTTCCTTTCCCTTCAGTTGCTGCAAGTAACCAATTGAATTTCAAAATGAGAAAAGAAATGGAAAGGGGGAGAAAAGAAAGTGTTTTACTCCCAGATTTTGGAGACAGGAGGGAGTTTGTCTGTGTGAAGCTCAATCTTCAGTCACACAAAACTTGCCGTCTGATTGGCTGGACTCCCAGAGTTCTTCCGGTCCCCCAAATGTTTCCATTGGTCAATACGTCAGCTGGCAGGTCCGGGGGCGGGCTCTCTCCTGCACATGCGCAGCTTCCCTTCGCCCTTGGACATGAGCAGTACCGGGTCGCGGGCGGGAGGGAGATCACTGAGCGGCTTCTCGCTCTGGCCGGAGCTGTCAGCCGGTTGCCTGGAAACCTTGTCTGGAGGAGGTGTCGGGTGAGGAGGAACAATGAGCGGCGCCGAACCTGCGCACTGGAACCAGGAGACGTCACCTCTGAGAAGCTGATTTCTATTGGTTGATTCAGGCAGGGGTCCATTGTGACGACATAAAACGGAAGTTGGACTAAAACGTCCTCCTGTCTCCAACATCTGTGAGTAAAACACTCCCCCCCCGTTTCCATTTCTTTTCTCGTTCTGACCTTCAATTGGTCACTTGCAGCAACTGAAGGGAAAGGAAGTGAATCCAGGTCTCTTCTCTCTTAAAGACATTGACATCCTTTGCTCCCTCAGCTTGACACATTTATTTGTCTGGCTAAAAGGGTGGTCTCTTTCCTAATGTTCACAATTTAAGGCCTAGTTTTCCCAAGAGATGGCCGACATTTAAGGGAACAGTAAGTTAATATAGGACAGAGATATGTCTTATGTCCTTACATGATATAGATTAGATATATTGTTTGTAGTTCTGTACTAAATTACATTTAATATTATTTCTAGTTTTGTAACATAGTACTGTAATTAGATTTATTGTCACATGTTCCGAGGTATCGTGAAAAGTATTGTTCTCCGTACAGTGCAGCCAGCTCATTCCATACATGAAAAACATAGATCATAAGATAAATACACAATTTAAATACATAGACATTGGGTGAAGCATTCGGAGTGTAGTGCTGCATAGTGGTTAAGATTCATGGAGAGTTCAGTTCATAAGAGAGTCATTCAGGTGTCTGGTAACAATAGGGAAGAAGCTGTTTTTGAATCTATAAGTTCGTGTTCTCAGACTTTTGTATCTTTTGCCCAATGGAAGAGGTTGGAAGAGAGAATGACCAGGGTGGGATTGTTAGGTATGACGTCGCTCGTGTTTGATCAGGTTGGATGAGGTTCTAAAGCTCTTTGTGCAGTGAGAGCAGCTGAATGGTCTCTCCTCAGAGTGAATGCGCTGGTGGGACATCAGTAACTGGGAACTTTTGAAACCCTTCCTGCAGTCAGAGCATTTAAAGGGCCCGTTCTTGGTGTGAGTGACATTGTGGTTCAGCAGGCTGGATAATTGAGCAAATCCCTTATCACACACAGAGCAGATGAATGGCCTCTCCCCGGTGTGAATGCTCTGTAGGGGCTGGTTTAGCTCACTGGGCTAAATCGCTGGCTTTTAAAGCAGGCCAGCAGCACGGTTCGATTCCCGTACCAGCCTCCCCGGACAGGCGCCGGAATGTGGCGACTAGGGACTTTTCACAGTAACTTCATTGAAGCCTACTCGTGACAATAAACGATTTTCATTTTTTCATTATGTTCTTATGTAACTTCTATGATTCTGTACTGACAGTGATGATTCCTTTTCCAGGATAATAGAAGAGGAGGAATTACAGACAGAAATCTCAAAAATCACGTCTGAGATCTGTCAGATTCACTGGATTCGTTGGGGCCTGAATATTATTGGCCTTTGAATCTAGAAGGAGAAATGTTTGTCCGATCTGTTAGCTTCAAAAGATTTTAAACATCAGTGTGACTGGAAAAGCACCGAGACACACACACACCCGAGTGAGAGTGTTCCAGAGCACTGACTGTGGAAAGAGCTTGAACCAGTTACACAGTCTGAGAAAAACATTGCACCATTCACAGTGGGGAGAGACCGTACATGCGTTCTCTGTGTGTGAATAAGACTTCAACAGTGTGATTGTCCGACCTGGGCAGACACGAGGAGACCCAAAGCATGGAGAAACCGTGGAAATGTGGGGACTGCGGGAAGGGATACAGAGCCCCTTCTCTGTTGGAGATTCATCAACGCATTCACACTGGGGAGAGTCCATTCACCTGCTCTGTGTGTGGGAAGGGATTCAGTCGTGCATGCACCCTGCAGAGACGTCAGCGAGTTCACACTGGGGAGAAGCCATTCACCTGCTCTCAGTGTGGGAAGGGATTCAGACATTCATCAACCCTGCAGAGACATCAGCGAGTTCACACTGGGGAGAAGCCATTCACCTGCTTTCAGTGTGGGAAGAGATTCATTCAGTCATACACTCTGCGAACACATGAGAGAATTCACACTGGCGAGAGGCCATTCAACTGCTCTCAGTGTGGGAAGGGATTCTCTCAGTTATCGCACCTGCAATCACACCAGCGAGTTCACACTGGGGAGAGGCATTTAACCTGCCGTCAGTGTGGGAAGGAATTCACTCAGTTATCCCACCTGCAGTTACACCAGAAAATTTGCCCTCGGGAGAAGCCATTCATCTGCTCTCAGTGTGGGAAGGGATTCACTCGGTTATCCCACCTTCAGAGTCACCAGCGAGTTCACACTGGGGAGAGGCCGTTCACCTGCTCTCAGTGTGGGGAAGGATTCAGTGATTCATCCACCCTACGGAAACATCAGAGAGTCCACACTGGAGAGAGACCATTCTCCTGCTCTCAGTGTGGGAAGGCATTCAGTGATTCATCTAACCGGAAGAAACATCAGCGACTTCACACTGGGGAGAGGCCATTCACCTGCTCTCAGTGTGCGAAGGGATTCACTGTGTTATCCAAACTGAAGTCACACCAGCGAGTTCACACCAGGGAGAAGCCATTCACCTGCTCTGTGTGTGGGAAGGGATTCAGACAGTCATCCAACCTGCTGAGACATCAGCGAGTTCACACTGGGGAGAGGCCATTCACCTGCTCTCAGTGTGGGACAGGATTTTATGATTCATGGCGCCTGCTGAGACATCAACAATTTCACAAGTGATTACAGGGGTTGGATTCTGCTGTTATTGTTTCTGTTCTCAAATCCATTCAGGATTATATTTCATTGATTCTATCAGTTGGCCAATGGGGATGGTCGGATGGTTTCTTTTTGCTGGACTGCTGGTCTCACAATTTGCCTCCAGTAGGCTGATGCTCTTTGAGCTTCGTTGCAATTACGTGGTTTCAAATTTCACAAGGATCAAAGCATGAAAGGGTGTTTGGAAGTTAGAACTCGTTTCTTTCCCATTTCTGTTTGGAGTACCCCAATGCATGCCACGTTGCCATGAAGATGGGCTCTGGTGGTTACATGGTTTTTAAAAATATCTGGGTGTTTCTGACAGAAGGAAACTGTTGAGGTATGAGGAGCAAGTTGTCTGTGTGGATTGGTAAATTAGAATAAAAGGTATGATGATAGACAGGCAATCACTAGCTGTTTAGGAATTGTTATGTATTTATATAAAATAAAGATTATTTTGAGCAACAATAATCCAACAGGAAAGATGATGCAACTGTGGCTACAAGAAAAGCTAAAGATTCCATTAGATCAAAGGAAGAGCCTCATAAAGTGGCCAAACTATTAGCCTGAGGATTGGGAACATTTTTTAGAATTCAGCAAAGAAGGACCAAGAGACTGATAAAGAGAAAATAAAATATGAGAGCAAATGGGCAACATAAAAACTGACTGGAAAAGCTTCTATAGGAATGTGGAAAGGAAATGATTAGCAAAGACCAATGTGGGTCCATTCCAGGCAGAGACAGGAGAGTTTATAATGGGGAATAAGGAAATGGCAGAGAAACTAAACAATGTGTGTCTGTCTTCACGGAGGAAGATACAGAAATTGTCCCACAAACACGAGGGAACCAAGGGACGAGTGACCACTAGAAACTGACCGAGATTATTATCAGTGAAAAAGTAGTCCTGGAGAAATTAATGTTGTTGAAAGTTAATAAACTGGGGCTTGTTTAGCACAGTGGGCTAAAAAGCTGGCTTGAAATGCAATAGCAGCAGCGCAGGCTCTATTCCCGTACCAGCCTCCCCTAGCAGCCGCCCGAATGTGGCGACGTGGGACTTTTCACAGTAACTTCATTGAAGCCGACTTGTGACAATAAGCGATTATTATTATATTTCCAAAAGCTGATACTCTACATCCCAGAGTGTTGAAAGAAGCGGCTGTAGAGATAGTGGATACATTGGTGATCATCTTTCAAAATTCTATAGATTCTGGAATGATTTCTGCAGATTGGAAGGTGGTACATGTAACCCCACTATTTAAGGAGGGAGAGAGAAAACCACAGACCCATTAGCCTGACATCAGTCGGAGAGAAAATGCTACAATCTATTATAAAGGATGTGATAACATACAAATTAGGAGCAGGAGTAGGCCACTCGGCCCCTCGAGCCTGCTCCACCATTCAATAAGTTGACGGCTCATCTGATTGTAACCTCAACTCCACACAGGCCCCTTAGAAAATAAATCCTGGGAGATAGTTATGGGGAATAAGGAAATGGCAGAGGATCTAAAGAGATATTTTGCATCAGTCTTTACTGTGGAAGATATTTGAATATCCCACTAATATGAAAGTATACAGGGCAGGAATTAAATTCCACCACTAGAGAAGCAGTCTTGGACAAACTAATGGGGGTAAAGGCAGATAAATCCCCTGGACCTGATTGCTTGCATCCTAGATCCTAAAATAAATAACTACAGAGAAAGTGGACGCATTAATTGTAATGTTCCAAAAATCCTTGGATTCTGGAGAAGTTACTGGAGGTATGGGAAATTGCCAATGTCACACCGCTAGTCAAAAAGGAAGTGAGGGGAAAAAGCTGTAAACTGTAGACCAATCACAATAACATTTATTATTGTAAAAGTACCAACACTTTTGGAAAATCATAATAAAAGCAAGCAGAGTCAGCATGGCTTCATGCAAAGGAAATAGTGTCTGACTAATTTAGCAGAATTCTTCGAGGATGTCGCAACTAAAGTGGATAGAGGAGAACCAGTAGATGTGTTGTATTTGGATTTCTAGACCGTGTTCAACAAGGTACCTCATAACATATCAGGTCACAAGATAAGGGCAGCATTGTGGTTAGCACAATTGCTTCACAGCTCCAGGATCCCAGGTTCGATTCCCGGCTTGGGTCACTGTCTGTGCGGAGTTTGCACGTTCTCCCTGTGGGTGCTCCGGTTTCCACCCACAGTCCAAAGATGTGCGGGTTAGGTGGATTGGCCATGCTAAATTGTCCTTGGTGTCCAAAATTGCCCTGAGTGTTGAGAGGGGTTACTGGGTTATGGGGATAGGGTGGAGATGTGGGCTTGGGTAGGGTGCTCTTTCCAAGAGCCGGTGCAGACTCGATGGGCCGAATGGCCTCTTTCTGCACTGTAAATTCTATGATTCTATAAGAGCCCATGGTGCTGGAGGTAGTATATTGACATGGATAGAGAATTGGCTAATGAGCAGGAAACAGTGAGTGGGGATAAGGGGTTCTTTTTCAGGTTGGAGACCTGTAACCAGTGGGGTTCCACAGGGATCAGTGCTGGGATCGTAACTGTGTACAATTTATATTAACGACTTGGAGGAAGGAAGCAAACTTACTGTAGCCAAATTTGCAGACGATATAAATATAAGTGGAGAGGCAAGTTGCGAGAGGGATACAGTTTGCAATGAGATATTGAGAGGTTACGTAAGTGGGCAAAAAGTTGGAAAATGGAGAATAATGTGAGAAAATGTGAAGTTTATTTTGAGAGGGAGAACAAAAGAACAGTATTATTTAAATGGCGAAAAGCTGCAGAAAGCTGCAACACAAAGGGACTCGGGGGAACTTGTGCAGGAAACACGGGAAGCTAGCAGACAGGTGCAGCAGGTAATCAGGAAGCTAATGGAATGTTGGCCCTGATTCCAAGGGGGTTGGAGTATAAGAGTCGGGAAGTCTTGCTGCAACTGGACAAGGTGCTGGTGACACCACATCTGGAGAACTGAGAGCAGTTGTGGTCCCTTTTTTTCATAAAAGATGTTACTTCATTGGCGGTGACTCAGAGAACGTTCACGAGCCTGATCCCAGTTATGGAGGGATTGTCTTCGGGGCAAAGGTTAAACATGTTGGGTCTCTACTCATTGGAATTTGGAAGAATGAGAGGTGATCTCATTGAAACAAACAGGATTCTGATGGAACTTCACAGGGTAAATGCTGAGAGGATGTTTCCCCTCGAGAGAATCTAAGCCCAGAGGGATCGTCTCAGAATAAAGAGATGTCAATTTAAGATTAAGATGAGGAGGAAATTCTTCTCTTGAGGATTGAGAGTCTTTGGAACTGTGAGAGTTGAGGGGACAGAGTCCTTGTGTATATTTAAGGCTGAGATAGATTTTTGATCAGTGAGGGAACCGAGGATTACAGGGAAAGGGCAGGAAAGTGGATGCAAGAAATGTCGGACACGGGGAGAATGTACAAACTCCACACGGACAGTAACCTAGGGCCGGGAACTAACCTGGTACCTCGGCGCTGTGAGGCAACAGTGCTAACCACTGTGCCACCAGGCTGCCCATTTATCACTGAATTGTTGATGAAGCTTTTCTTATGTAATCTTGGAGGCCACCCTGATCTTTGTAATCACTCTCGCTCGAAATAATGGATACATTTATGCTAGTGACTGTGACATGTGAGGAGACTAAAATGGACGATACTCGTGTATGTTTGCCTTTTGAAAAATGTAAAATGTTATTATAGAGTATAAGTTGCATGTAATCATAAGAAATGTTTAAAGTTAAAATGTTTTTAGAAAAATAAAGTAATCGGCGGACATAGCTGGCTCATTTTTTTTAAAGGGGAGATGTGACGATTGGAAGATTTTAGGAAAATTTGATTATAAATGTATTGGGCAATGTAAAGGTTAAAAGCGTGGGGTTAGAGTGTGATTCACTGCAGTGGTCCTTTTTTTATTTTAAAGAGGGATCCTGTTTTGCAGGACCTGGGTGTTTTTAGTAGCCAGAAGGTGAAATTGTTAAAGGAATGTGTTTTTCAGTCTGGGCTGATGGACTGTGGTTTGACTGGGAAAGTACTTGTGGAATTAATGTTCTTTGCAGCCGGCAGAGATCATTTGTTTTCCAGCTTGGGGAGATGAGGTCATTGCTGGGTGGAACCAAGGAAGGCAGAAAGACATTTTAAAAATCTTCAAAGAGCAGTTTTTGGAGAAAGATTTGGAGAGAGGAGTTGAATTCTGGGTCCACAATTCTCCCACAGTAAGATAGATTGAGAACTGTATCTTTCTTTTCCTGTTGTTTAATGGGAGATGGAGTAGTGATGTTTAAATGGGTGATTGTAAGCTGTTGTTTTTGGGTATGAAGTTAAAATGTTTAATATTGGAGCCATAATAAAGTTTTATTTTAAAAATAACCACGCCCTATTTCTTCAAGCGATCACTCCTGGAGCGAATCATTCTTTCTGCACAGTCTGACAAATAAGCCAAAACATTGGGGGTTTGGTCCAGTATCCCAGCCTCTGTTGGAGTCTGGTCTGCGATCGGAATAGTGACCGATGTAACAATTGGTTGGAGGCCCATTTCCCAGTCAGTCCTCCAGCATCTTCCTGTCTCTATTAGTGCGACACCCATGGCAGTTTCCCAACTGGGGCACCGACCCTGTTATTCTGAACTAACTTCAGCCTCAGCTCTGTCTCCTGCCTGTCATTGATATGAGCAATAGACAGAAAGGTGCCCAAGGAGAAAGTGGGAAGTTCAAACTTGTGGCTTGAAATCAATACTTCATCATTTGTCAGTTAAATCCGTGTTATTTATACTGGGGTTTTTAATTATTAGATTGAAGCATCAGAGGCAAAGGGTGGGGGGGTTTTAAAGTATAATATTTCCTTTCTAACTGGTGTCCGCCATGGCTCAGCGGGAAACACTATCACCTCTGGATCAGAAGGTTAAGACCCAGTCAGGGACCTGAGGACAAAAAACAGTTCCAACATTCCTGGTCCCAGCACTGAGGGAGTGCTGCACTGTCAGAACAGCCTTCTTTCAAATAAGATGTTAAACTGAGGCCCTGTCTGCCCCTCTCAGGTGGGTGTAAAAGTTCCCACAGCCACTATTTTGAGGAAGAGCAGAGGAGTTATCCGGGGTGTCCTGGTCAATATTTAACCTTCGATGATAATGTGGAGATGCTGCCGTTGAACTGGGGTGAGCCTCAGGTTACCGGAGGAACGAGCTGGTGTTTGAAACAAACCTGTTGGACTTTAACGTGGCGTTGTAACACTTCTTACTGTAACCCTCAATCAACATCACCAAAAACACATCATCTGCTCATTATCACATTGTTGTGTGTGGGATCTTGCTGTGTGTAAATTGGCTGCTGCGTTTCATACATTATAACAGTGATCGCACTTCGAAAGTAGTTTATTAGCTGGAAAGCATTTTGGGACATCCTGTGATTGTGAAGGCGCTACAGAAATGCAACTTTTTAAATTGAAGATTTATGTTATCTGCTCTTGTTATCTGGAACTTAATTGATTTCAGCCACCAACAAATTACCATTTAATAAATTCACTTTTGACGGACATCCAGTGACGGCGAGCGGGAGGCAGCCGCACATTGGAGGGCTCCCGTTCGGGAACGGCATTTTCAGGGATTAACGCCCGGTCCCAGGAGCTGCAGAGGCGGCAAAAGCAGGGAGACGGCACAGCGAAGAGAAATGTCAAAATCAAGTAAAATGATGGCCGTGAAAAAAGCAGCTGTAAGTCCGTTGGGGAGTGGAAAGATCACCGTGGGGACGGCAAGGAAAGTGGAGGCTGCAGCACCAGGGGAGGCCGCATTGCTCACGGCTGAAGAAATAACGAAAGCGATGGCCGCGGAACTCGAAAGGCAGTTTACAAAGCACATGGAGGCGATGAGGAAGGAGATGGTATTGAAAGTGCTGGTGGAGGAGGCGATTGCCCCGGTGATGGTGGTGCTATTGAGTGCAGTGGTGGAGGTGCAGGACCAAGGCGAGGCGCTGAAGGAAGTGGAAGAGACATTATTGCAGCGCGGTGATCAAATTACCGCGATGGGGAAGGAGATGCGGAAGGTGCTGGAGATCAACAAGGATCTGCGAGCCAAAATGGACGACTTGGAAAACAGATCCAGGCGACAGAATCTGAGGATTGTGGGTCTTCCTGAAGGAGTTGAAGGGCCAAGGCCGACTGAGTATTTTGCCACAATGTTGGCGAAGCTATTGGGGGAGGGAGATGAAGGCCTGTACCAAACGGGAGTCAGCCGCCAAGAGTAGTAACTTTGTGTTTTTGAAGGTACAGCGTGAAGGAGAAGGTCCTGTGCTGGGCAAAGCAGAAGCGGGTGATGCAGTGGGCTGGAGCTGGTATACGCATATATCAGGACTACACAGTGGAGCTGGCGGAGGCGGGCTGCCTTCAGCCAGGTGAAGAAGGCATTGTACATCAGTAGGGTGCAGTGCGGCATAGTATACCCAGCTAAGTTGAGGGTGATAATAGATGCAAGGACTTTTATTTTGGGACGACGGAAGCAGCGGAGGTGTTTGCGAAGGCAGAAGGACTGCGGCTGAATTGAGAAGTGGACATGTATCGATGTAGCCTCAGGCTGTATTTTTTCACTGCGGTTGGTGTATATGCTAAATGAGCTAACATTGTATATACTTGGATAAGGGAAGAGATGGGACTTTCACTTGCAATGATGGATCTTTGGGGCTTGGGTGTGTATGTGGGGTCTGTGTGCTAAAGGGGGTTTCTGGGCTTTCCGAGGGCCGGGCAAGGGGAAAAGGGACCCGGCGAGGGCCTCCACGCTGGCAGTTTAAGCCAGCCAGTGAACGGAGTTAGAGGGGGGGGGGGGGGGGGGGGGGGCTGCGGCTATCGGAGCCGGGCAGAACAGGTCCCGATGAGTGTAGCCGGGGTGGAAAGTTTGGGGAGAGGGGAAGGAACAGAGGTTGGAGGGAGGAGTTTTCTGAAAGGAGGTGGAGGGGAGGAGTCGTGTGTGGGGGGGGGGGTGGAGGGCTCGCAATGCGTGGCTGTCATGTACGGGACTCTTTCGGGGATTGGATGGCAATGAATGTTAGGGGGGGGTGGACTCTATTGGTCAACAGTGTCCATAGGCGATTCCTGATATTTTTTTTTTGTTTTTTTTTTCCTTGTATTATCCCGCTGTGGGAGGGTTTGTTCTATTTGATGCTTATATTGCCAGGAGGGTCGTTGTTTGGGGTGGTGGGAGGATGGGATCGTTGTTGTTGATAAGGGAATTCACTTTGTATTTGTTACCATTTACTGCTTGTGGGTGGGGTGTAAATTTTGAACAAAATGTGAAAATGGAGAATAAAAATATTTTACAGAAAAAATAAATTCACTTTGGTTCAGACAAGACTTTAACTAATTAAGGCAAATTCAGAATCCTCTGGATAGTAAATTTTAAAAGTTTATTAAATGAAAAAGGTTTACTGAACAATTTTAAGTCATTAACTTTTCCAACTTCATGTGGGTGATCAGTCTGTAGCAGCGTAACCCTCTCTGGCTCCTTCTTTGACAGTAATTTCCTTGGAACTCGGCCTCGGGAATCTTCAGTACTTGGCCAAAAAGGAAGACCTTCGGAATCTGTACTTTTATCCCCAAAGTGACCATTACCTCACGTCAGAGTTGGGTCTGTTGTAACATGACCATTGGTCACTTTGGTCACTGGATTAATTTAATTGGATCCCCAATTACTGACACCAACTTCTCTCATTATCTCAGACAGAAATACAATAGAACTGTTTCATACTATCCCTTTATCTGATTCTATACAATCCCTTATTCAGACAGTTTCAAATGTTGAGGCTAATCAGAGCTTGAAGGTCTCTCTTGCCAGTACATTTATCCTCATTTCACATTTTTACATACACAGCAATTAAGCTTTTACATTTTTACAGCAAATATAAAAAGACTTTTAGTCTTTCACTATAACTACTGATTCATGATGGATTCATTAGCTGCAGTTCGATTAAGCCTCACTAGGTATTACTGCTACTGCTGGTAGCTAATTAATACAGTAATCTAATTCATACATTTGGTTAATATAGGATACAATAGTTTAAAAAGACAGGTTGTTGAAGACAATAACTTTCTTTTTTACTAATATTGATCAGGTTGAATAATTAGCTTATTCTTGAGCCAGACTTGGGTAGAATATGATAGCCCGCTACTTATTAAATACTTTCTTTGTAGGCAGCACGGTGGTGCAGTGATTAGCATTGCTGCCTATGGCGCTGAGGACCCGGGTTCGAATCCCGGCCCTGGGTCACTGTCCGTGTGGAGTTTGCACATTCTCCCTGTGTCTGCATGGGTTTCACCCCCACAACCCAAAGATGTGCAGGTTAGGTGAATTGGACATGCTAAAGTGCCCCTAAATTGGAAAAAAAATTATTGGGTACTTTAAATTTATATATATTTTAAAAAAATACTTTCTTTGTATAAACAATTTCTGCTAGCGCTGCAGTTTAGAAACATTTGGGCTTGGACAATCTTAATTTATAAAAGAACAATTCAGCCATTACCATATTATCTGTAATATTGTTTCATGAATTATAATTTAATCAAAGGTCCTTGTTGAATAATTAACTGTTTTGCTTCCAACATGAAATCAATATGTGATGAACAAAGAAATGTTACATAATCTGTGCAAGACACTAGATGTTAGAGTTTAAAATGGCTTCCTTGACTTTATTACTTATATCCATGAATATGGTGCAAAAGTGAATTATAAAATTAATGGATTTCCCAGTCCTGCCTACAGTTTTATACATTACAACAATGACTATACTTAGCACTACACTCATTATGCTTCACCCGATGCCTATGTATTTACATTGTGTATTTATTGTATGTCCTTTTTTTTTTCAGGCATGGAACAATGTGCCTGGACTGTACGCAGAACAATACTTTTCATTGTACCTCAGTACACATAACAATATATCTAAAAGTAAAATCTAAATCTTTTGGAGGTGCTGTGATACCATAGAAAAGGATTTGTCTTTTTAGATTTTTCTCAAACTTGGGATATATTACAGTTGGTCCCCTCATCAAAAAGATTGACAAAGATTGAAGTGTAATTTAGAATAATATTTTGATTCTCTGAAATTCTCAATGAAAATCTAAAAACACTATATCCTTAATAATTTGTTTTTAAAACACAGGCAAGTTGTTGTGATCAGGAGAGCATTACCTGAAAAGGGCGCAAGAAACAGATTCAACTGTTTCTTTCAAAGGGTAATTGGAGAGGTCCTTGAAAAGAAAGTTTCTGGACAATGGAATTAATTGATTGGTCTTTCACAGATCTGACATTAGCACGATGGGCCGAATGGACTCCCTCTGTGCGACCTGAGCCTCGTGTGCAGTTAACGTGAGTGGTAATAGTGGTAAAGGGACCTGGGTATAAATGGACCCAGGCGGCCTGTCAATAAGTCACCGAAGGATAACATGCATGTGCAGCAAGTTATTAGGAAGGCTGATGGGATGTTGGCCTTTATCACAAGAGGATTTGAGTAGAGGAGTAGTGAAGACTTGCTTCAATAGTATAGAACCTTGGTTAGACCGCAGCTGGAGTACTGGGTGCAGTTTTACTCCCCATACCTTAGGAAAGGTATTATTGCCACAGAGGGAGGGCAATGAAGGTTCACCAGACTTGTTCCGGGGATGGCCTATGAAGAGAGATTGGGGAACCTGGGTCTCCAGAATTTTGAAGAATGAGAGGGGATTTCATTGAAACTTACAAAATCCATAAAGGAATAGACAGGAGAGGTGCAGGTGAGATGTTTCCCCGGGTTGGGGAGTCTGGAACCAGGGGACATAATTTCAAAATAAGGGGGAAGCCACTTACGACCAGTCTCGGAGGAGACATTTCTTTACTCAGAGGGTTGTGAATCTTTGGAATTCTCTACCCCAGAGGGCTGTGGGAGCTCAGTCACTGAGTGTGTTTAAAGCAGAGACTGACAGATTTCTAAATCGCAATAACACAAAGGGATATGGGGACAGTATGGGGAAAAAGGCATTGAAGTGGATGATCAACCATAATCGTATTGAATGGTGGAGCCGGCTCGAAGGGCTGAATGGCCAACTCCTGCTCCTGTGTTCCAATGATTCAAAGGTAGGTGGGAAAGTAAATTGTGAAGAGGACATAAGGAGATTATGAAGGGATGTAAATAGGTTACGTGAGTAGGAAAAGATCTGGGAAATGGAGAATAATGTGGGAAAATGTGAAATTGTTCATGGTGGCCAGAAGAATAAAAAAGCTTATTATCTAAATGGTGAGAGATTGCAGAGCTCTGAGACGGAGAGACCTGAGTGTCCAAGAGCATGAATCACAAAAGGCGAGTATACAGGTACAGCAAGTAATTAGGAAAGCTAATAGAATGTTATTGTTTATTGTGAGGGGAATTGAATACAAAAGTAGGGAGGTTATGCTTCAGTTATACAGGACATTGGTGAGACCACATCTGGAGCACTGTGTACAGTATTGCTCTCATTTAAGTAATGATGTCAATGTGTTGGAAGCAGTTCAGAGAGGGTTTACTGGACTCATACCTGGAATAGGAGGCTGGTCTGATGAGGAATGATTGGACAGGCTGGGCTTGTGTCCGATGGAGTTTAGGTGACTTGATTGAACCGTATAAGATCCTGAGGGGCTTTGACAGGGTGGATGTGGAAAGGATGTTTCCTCGTGTGGGAGAATATAGAAATTGGAGTCACTTTAAAAGTAACAACTTGCTCATTTAAGAAGATATTTTTCTCTCAAGAGTGTTGTGAGTCTTTGGAACTCTCTTCTGCAAGGGGCAGTGGAAGCAAAGTCTTTGAATATTTTGAAGACAGAGCTGGATAGATTCTTGCCAAGCAAGGGGGTGAAAGGTTATCGGGGGGTCGGGGGTCGGTGAGAATGTGGAATTGAAGTTACAATCAGATCAGCCGTGAACGTATTGAAAGGTGGAGCAGGCTCGAGGGGCCGAGTGGCCTACTCCTGCTCCTAATTCGTATGTTATCATCCTTTATAATAGATTGTAGCATTTTCCCTCCTACTGATATCAGGCTACGGGTCTGTGGTTCCCTGTTTTCTCTCTCCCTCCTTAAATAGTAGAGTTACATTTACCACCTTCCAATCTGCAGGAACCATTCCAGAATCTATTGAATTTTGAAAGATGATCACCAATGTATCCACTATCTCTCCAGCCGCCTCTTTCAACACTCTGGGATGTAGAGCATCAGCTTTTGGGGATTTTGTTTAATAAATATTTTTTGTTGGGTTTTGAACAAGTAAAAAAATACAGGTATATACCTTGCAAAACACACACACAGACTCTTGGAAATATAACCGGACGGGAGGGGTCTTTCCTCTCCTCTCTTCTATTCTCTCCTTTTTACAGATCATCTAACTAGGGTGGAGGGGCTAATGCTTTTTACATTTTTTGTGCAGTTGCCTCGACATCGGCCATTGCTCGTTTCCCCTTCTCATTTTTCTTCGTGTTCTCTCGCCGTTCTGTGGTTGCTGCCACTGTTGTCTTTCCCTGTGCTCCCCCCCCCCCCATTTTTGGTCTCTTCTCTCTTTCCCCTTCTGGCTCCCCCTTTTTTCATCTCCTCCCTTCACCCCTCCCCACGCCTCCTTCTTCACTGCTGCCTCCCATTCTACCCCCACTACCTCCCTGACCCAGATCCTCCCTCGCTTTCCTCTTTCTGTCTTGGCCAGGCTCCTTCTCCCTGGCTACGTATCTATTTATGTATTGGACACAAACAGGTCCCAGAACAGTCGGGTGAATGGCTTCCGTGTTTTATTGAATTCCTATTCCGACCCACGGATGGTGAATTTGATTATCTCCATTTGGAGAAACTTTGGGGAATTTATTAACTTTCAACCACATTAATTTCTCCAGTACTACCTGTTCACTGATACTAATCTCTTTCAGTTCCTCGTGATCACTAGTTCCTTGGTTCTCAGGCCGATTTCTGTATCTTCCTCTGTGAAGACAGACACACATTGTTTAGTTTCTCTGCCATTTCCTTATTCCCCTTTATAAACTCTCCTGTCTCTGCCTGGAATGGACCCACATTGGTCTTTGCTAATCTTTTCATTTTCACATTCCTATAGGAGCTTTTCCAGTCGCTTTTTTATGTTTCTCATCAGCTGGATCTCATATTCTATTTTCTGTTTATCAGTTTCTTCGCCCTCCTTTGCTGAATTCTAAAACAAGTTCCAAATCCTCAGGCTCACTACTATTTGGCCCACTTTATGAGCCTCTTCCTTTGATCCAATGGAATATTTAACGTTTCTTGTAAGCCACGGTTGTCTCACTTTCGCTGATTTTTGCTCCTTAAAGGAATCTATATTAGTTGCAGATATGTGAAATAAGAGTCCCCAAAGTCCCAGAGGCTGCTTTCCTCTTTGACAGAGTGAACTGACTGGTGGTGATTGAATCTGACAGTCACCACACCACAGTCGAGGGGCAATGTTGAAAAGGTGGGGCCTTCATGGATAACCTCAGCCGGTACGGGAGTTGAACCCCTGATATTGGAGTCACTGCGCATGACAAACCAGCCATCCAGCCAACTGAGTTAACTCTCCCCGGTGTGAAGTTGCTGGTGTCTCCGCAGGTTGGATAACGTAGTGAATCCCTTCTCACACTGAGAGCAGGTGAGGGGCCTCTCCCCAGTGTGAACTCGCTGGTGTGTTTGCAGGCTGGAGAAATTAGTGAATCCCTTCCCACACCGAGAGCAAGTGAATGGCCTCCCCCCAGTGTGAATTCGCTGGTGCTTCCGCAGGCTGGATAATTGACTGAATTCCTTCCCACACTGAGAGCAGGTGAACGGCTTTTCCCCAGTGTGAACTCGCTGGTGTATTTGTTGGTGGGATAACTGAGTGAATCCCTTCCCACACTGAGAGCAGGTGAACGGCTTCTCCCCAGTGTGAATTTGCTTGTGTGAACGCAAGCCAGATGGATCTGTAAATCCCTTCCCACACTGAGAGCAGGTGAACGGCCTCTCCCCAATGTGAACTCGCTGGTGTGAACGCAAGCCAGATGGATCAGTAAATCCCTTCCCACACTCAGAGCAGGTGAATGGCATCTCCCCAGTGTGAACACGCTGGTGTCGCCGCAGGCAGGATAAATGACCAAATCCCTTCCCACATTGAGAGCAAGTAAATGGCTTCTCCCCAGTGTGAACTCGTTGGTGTGTTTGTAGGTGGGATAACTGAGTGAATCCCTTCCCACACTGGGAGCAGGTGAACGGCCTCTCCCCAGTGTGAAGCCGCTGGTGTGAACGCAGGCCAGATGGATCACTGAATCCCTTTCCACACTGAGCGTAGGTGAACGGCTTCTCCCCAGTGTGAACCCGCTGGTGTGTTTGTAGGTGGGATAATTGAGTGAATCCCTTCCCACACTGGGAGCAGGTGAACGGCCTCTCCCCAGTGTGAACTCGCTGGTGTGACAGCAGGCCGGATAAGTCAGTGAATCCCTTCTCACAGTGAGAGCACATGAATGGCCTCTCCCCGGTGTGACTGCGTCGATGAATCTCAAGATGAGATGGTGCATTGAATCCTTAATACAGTCCCCACAAAACCATGGTTTCTCCATGTTTTGTGTCACCTTGTGTCTCTCCTGGTCAGAAAATCAGTCGGAAGTCTCATCCACACACTGAACACGTGCACGGTCTCTCCCAGCTGTGGCTTGTGTGATGATTTTTCAGGCTGTGTAGCTGGTTAAAGATCTTTCCACAGTCAGTGCTCTGGAACACTCTTATCGGGTGTGTGTGTCTCAGTGCTTTTCCAGTCACACTGATGTTTAAAATCTTTTGAGGCTGTCTGATCCGGCAAACATTCCCTTCTGGATTCAAAGGCCGATGATAGTCAGATCCCAAAGAATCTGGTGACTCTGTCAGATCGAGACGTTATGTTTGAGATTTCTGTCTGTAATTCCTCCTCTTCTCATATCCTGTAAAAGGAGTTTACAAAAGACATCACAGTCAGTACAGGATAGAAATTCAGAACAGACAATTCTAGTTTCTGGAGAACATTCTTTCCTCTCTCATTCCCCAATACCGAGTCTCTAATGCCTATTTCTCCCTGTCTTCAGGGAGCGGCAGAGTCTGGGAGCAGTCAGTATAAAGACCTTTCCTCGGGAATTCACCGCCTAGTTTCCAGGGAGTGGACTGAGGGGTCCGGATTTTCGTAGCTGAAGAAAGAAACCTTTCCTTGGGGATTTACGGCCTACTCACCAGGGTGTGGATTAGGAGCCGGAAATTTAATACCTTCCTCCGGGGATCTGCGGCCGAGTCTCCAGCCAATGGAATCGGAGCTGGAGGACTGAGAGCTGCCTAGTCCTCCAGCCAATCAGAGTCAATGAGGGGCGGGGCTGTAGGACTCAGACAGCCGCTTGGTCCTCCAGCCAATCAGAGTGAATAAGGGGCGGGACTGGAGGACTGAGAGCCGCCTGGTCCTCCAGGCAATCAGAGTGAATGAGGGGCGGGGTCTAACCTTATTGTGTTCCCGTCCCCATCTTCCACTCACTCAACAAATATTTTGGGCATTAACTTCAGGTCCTGGGAAAGAATTTCCAGAACCAGAATCAGGAGTTGACAACTATTCATCAGGGTTTGCGGCTCCACAAAGTATTTCCAAATTCTCCCACCCACTTCGCTCGGGCTTTCCAAAACGAAGTCCCATTAATCGGAAAGCGCATGCTCCAAACACCGACAACGCCGCATGCGTCCCAGCGTCGACCGGTAATGCGCATGTGCACTGAAGAGCACACCCAACGACTTCCTGCTGAGGTATTAACCAATGAAAAGAGTGGACCCAGCGGAAGGACACTGGACTTTCAGCCAATCAGAGCGCTTGCTTTGTGTGACTGGTGATTTAGCTTCACACAGACTGAAATCTCCTCCTGTCTCCAGCATCTGTGAGTAAAACACTTTCTTTTCTCCTCCTTTCCCTTTCTTTTCTCATTCTCACCTTCAATTGGTCACTTGCAGCAACTGAAAGGAAAGGAAATGAATCCAGGGAGGGTGCAGACTCTGCAAAGCTTGGCTCAGTTCGCGCTCTCTCTTAAAGACATTGACATCCTTTGCTTACTCAGCTTGACACATTTATTTGTCTGGTTAAAAGGATGGTACCTTTTATGATTCACCGGACCTGAGATCACCAAGCTCACCTGTCTGCCACACCCAAGAACAAAACCACACAACCTAGTCCCAGACAGATGTGCCCTGTGCACCACCTTGAACTGAGTCAAGCTGCACCGAACACAGGAGGAGGTCGAGTTGATCCTGTACAGTCTCACTCCACGCCCCCTCCACAGAAACCAGATCCAATTCCCCCTCCCACTTCCTCCTCACCTCATCCAGTGGAGCTTGCTGTGCAGCCAAGATTCGACTGTAGATCTGAAATCCTACCCTCACCCACTTCAGCAAGAGATAGAATCCTAATCATCAGAGAGGGCGGGGGTGCTAAAGGAAACACCGAGATCGCCTTATGTAGGAAATCACGCATCTGAGAAAATTAGAGCTCGAGAGTTGTAATTTTTCTACCAAAAAATGTTTTCTATCAAAACCAATAAACCTGCCGTTCACAAACAAGTCACCAAACCTCTCCAGCCCTTCCCTCCAGGACCTAAATCCAAATCTGTAGGCACAAAGCGGTGAGTCCCACAGAGAGGGGCCAAGAACGATATCTCATCCATCATGGAGACTGGGTCCGTGCCACCACGCACCCCAACAAAACAGAGCAAAGAGCAAGCTGTAGTCACCGTTGATCAACCTTCCCTATCCCCCATCTCCCCGCCTCTCATTAAAACCACAACCAAAAGCCCGAAGAACAACCCCAGACCCTGAGCTCAACAATCTTTAACCCCAAACAGAACAAACGCACTCAGCCCATTATCTAAAACCGAGACTATGTTAATGAGCTGCAGTTACCCCCACCACTTCGCTCCCATTAACTACCTTCTTCAGCTCGCAGGGCAACTCTCTCCCGGGGCATATAAAACTGAGTAACCATAACAACCAACTCCCCTCCCCCCGCCTGCACCCAACCTTAAATAAAGGAGCCCCCCCCCCCCCCCAAACAGTAAAATACAAACTGGTACAAGAAACCCCAACAAGATCCCAAAACCACAATCCCTCTCCAATAACAAGAAGACCCCATATATAATACAAAATATACCCAGCCTGAGTTTCCTCACAAAAGCGTTGGCATCATCCAGCGCCTCAGAAGTAGTGACCTTTTGAATGAAAACTCACTCGGAGTTGTGCGGGGTAAACCGCCCCAAACCGAACTTCACATATGTAAAGTGCAGCCTTGGCCTTGATAAATGCCGCCCTCTTTTTTGGCAGCCGCGCCCCCTGATGGGGCCTGATGGGACGGCTCTCCCATTTGTAGTTACGGTGATCATTCGCCCACCTCAGAACTCGTTCCTTATCCCGGTAACTGTGGAAGCTGACGGTTATTGCCCGAGGTGGCTCTCCTGGGCGAGGTGGCTGACAGAGCGAGTGATGGGCCTGATCCACCTCGGGAGGGAACAACTGTCCACCCTCCCCACCATCTTCCCAAACATCCTGGACGTGTATTCAGTCGGGTCCGGGCCCTCCAATCCCTCCGGCAGCCCCATAACGCAAAGTGTTTGTCTCCTGGAGCGATTCTTTAAGTCGCCTACTTTGGCAGAGATTTGTTATTATCAACCAACAGACCAGCTCAGCCTCTAAAGAGACAATCCACTCACTCTTCATCGAAAGGGTGCCCTGCAACCCTTTACCGTTTCGTCCATTTTTTCCAATATCAATCGAATAGGAGCTGAGGGCTCCTCGATTGATATTGGGAGATCCTCGGAGATAGTCGGCTGTTGCTAAGATGCCCATGAGCATCTCAACTGACAACACTATAACTTTCGCTTCGGCAGCAGCCGCCGCTATTTTGTTTCCAATGAGCCTGGAAAAGAATCTGAATCGGATGACGATTCTTTGCTCGCTGGCTTCTTCAAACTTGGTTTCTTGGACATTAACACAGTATGGGAGCTTTATCCCATTGACAAATTTGAAATATCCCCAAACCCCCTCAAATATCGGGTGAAAACGGGCAGCACCGTAGCATTGTGGATAGCACAAATGGGTCACTGTGCGGAGTCTGCACATCCTCCCCGTGTGTGCGTGGGTTTCCTCCCACAGTCCAAAGATGTGCAGGTTAGGTGGATTGGCCATGATAAATTGCCATTGGTGTCCAAAATTGCCCTTAGCGTTGGGTGGGGTTACTGGGTTATGGGGGTAGGGTGGAGGTGTTGACCGTGGGTATGTTTGCTCTTTCCAAGAGCTGGTGCAGACTCGATGGGCCGAATGGCCTCCATCTGCACTGTAAATTCTATGAAACTGTGAAAACAAAGTCCCCGGATGAGAGCTGCCTCATATGCGGCCGCTCCCGACATGTCGCAACCGGAGACCCTGTCTGTTCTGAATTTCTGTCCTGTACTGACACTGATGTCTTTTGTAAATTGTTTTTCAAGGATATTAGAAAAGGAGGACTGACAGACAGAAATCTCAAACTAAACGTCTCGATCAGACTGGGTCACTTGATTCATCAGGGCCTGAACATCATCTGACTTTGAATCTAGAAGGAAAAATGTTTGCCCCGTCTGTCAGCTTGAGAAGATTTTAAACATCAGTGTGACTGGAAAAGCACCGAGACACACACACCCGAGTGAGAGTGTTCCAGAGCACTGACTGTGGAAAGAGCTTTAACCAGTTACATAGCCTGAAAAAACATCACACCATTCACAGCAGGAATAGACCGTTCTGTGTGTGAACAAGGCGTGAACTGATTGTCCGACCTGGAGAGACATAAGGAGACCCAAAATATGGAGAAACGATGGGAATGTGGGGACTGTGGGAAGGGATTCAGAGTCCCATCTGCACTGGAGATTCATCGACGCAGTCACACTGGGGAGAGACCATTCACCTGCTCTCAGTGTGAGAAGGGATTCACTCAGTATTCTGACCTGCAGACACACCATCGAGTTCACACTGGAGAGAGGCCGTTCACCTGCTCTCAGTGTGAGAAGGGATTCAGTCAGTTATCCAGTTTGCGGACACATCAGCGAGTCCACACTGGAGAGAGACCGTTCAACTGCTCTCGGTGTGGGAAGGGATTCATTCAGTTGATCAGCCTGCAGATACATGAGCGAGTTCATACTGGTGAGTGGCCGTTCACCTGCTCTCAGTGTGGGAAGGGATTCATTTCCTCAACCAACCTGCAGATACACCAGCGAGTTCACACTGGGGAAAGGCCGTTTACCTGCTCTCCATGTGGGAAGGGATTCACTCAGTTATCCCACCTGCAGATACACCAGCGAGTTCACACTGGGGAAAAACCGTTCACCTGCTCTCAGTGTGAGAAGGGATTCACTCAGTTGATCAGCCTGCAGATACACCAGCGAACTCACACTGGGGAGAGGTCGTTCACCTGCTCTCAGTGTGGGAAGGGATTCACTCGGTTAGACAACCTGCAGTCACACCAGCGAGTTCACACTGGGGAGAGGCCGTTCACCTGCTCTCAGTGTGGGAAGAGATTCACTCGCTTATCCCACCTGCAGAGACACCAAAGAGTTCACACTGGGGAGAAGCCATTCACCTGCTCTCAGCGTGGGAAGGGATTCACTCATATGTCCAGCCTGCAGACACACCAGCGAGTTCACACTGGGGAGAGGCCATTCACCTGCTCTCAGTGTGGGAATAGATTCACTTTGTTATCCAACCTGCGGGCACACCGTAGGGTTCACACTGGGGAGAGGCCATTCGCCTGCTCTCAGTGTGAAAAGGGATTCACTCGGTTATCCAACCTACAGAGACACCAGCGAGTTCACACTGGGGAGAAGCCATTCACCTGCTCTCCATGTGGGAAGGGATTCACTCAGTTATCCCATTTGCAGGCACATCAGCGAGTTCACACTGGGGAGAGTTTGTTCACCTGTTGTGAATGTGGGAAGGGATTCCGTGATTCATCGCACCTGCTGAGACATGAACAAGTTCACAAGTGATTACAGGGGTTGGATTTTGCTGTTATTGTTTATGCTCTGTATTACATCCAGGACTGCATTTTTTGTCATTCTGACAGTTGGTCAATGGGGATGGTTGGAGTGATTCTTCTGCTGGACTGGCCGGTGTCACGACTTTGACTCCAGTGGGCTGACGTTCTTTGAGCCTTGTTGTGAATCCCTGGTTTCACATTTCACAAGGATCAGAGATTAAAAGTTAGTTTGGAAGTTGGAAGATATTTCCTTCCCATTTCTGTTTGGATCCCTCTAAAGCATGCCACCTTGCCATGGAGATGGGCAATGGAGGTACATGGTTCTTTTGTTTAATTTATCTCTGTGTTTCTTGCAGAAGAAAATTATCAAGGTATAGGGCAGGTTATCTGACATGGACTGAGAAACAACATTAAATGGTGTGATGGGAGATGGGCAATAACTAATATTTCTGGGGATTGGTTAGCTCAGTTGGCTGGATGGCTGGTTTGTGATACTGAGCGACACCAACAGCGTGGGTTCACCTGCCATACCGGCTGAGGTCATCCGTGAAGGCCCTGCCCCCTCAACATTGCCCCTCGAGTGAGGTGTGGTGACCGTCAGATTAAATCAGCACCAGTCAGCTCTCTCTCTCTCACGCAAAGGGGAATGCTCTGATGGAATTCTGACAATGTACCAGTCAGTAACAAGGTTAAGATATGGGAGTTATGTATACACAAGACCCAAGGACGGTCGATGAGGGGATCTGGAAGACATCATGAGTTCGTGACTAACCCCCTAGCTGTCCATGAGCTGATCACGCAGTTCCCTGCTGCCCAGTAACCACTTTCATTGGATCTACCAGTGTGTAATCTGTAATCATTGTGATTGGATTGTGTCCGGCTGAGTTGGGCTGACTAACTATTTGAAATTGTATAAATGATGATGATTCCCTTTGTTCAGTGGCGATGTATCTGCTTTTACCCAGAGGCTTACTCCCCGCCGGTGTTACAACAATAAACTGTTTGATGTTTGAAGCAGATCTGAATGTCGAGGGATTCTTTTGGATTCATTCCCGCTCACAGGAACATAACCTACTTTTGTATTCAATTCCCCCACAATAAACAATAACATTCTATTAGCTTTCCTAATTACTTGCTGTACCTGTATACTAGCCTTTTGTGATTCATGCTCTTGGACACCCAGATCCCTCTGAGTCTCAGAGCTCTGCAATCTCTCACCATTTAGATAATAAGCTTTTTTATTCTTCTGGCCAACACGGACAATTTCACATTTTCCTACGTTATTCTCCATTTGGCAGATCTTTTCCCACTCACTTAACCTATCTATATCCCTTTGTAATCTCCTTATGTCCTCTTCACAATTTACTTTCCTCCCTGTGGGGGCAGCACAAGTGGATAGCACTGTGGCTTCACAGCGCCAGGGTCCCAGGTTCGACTCCCCGCTGGGTCACTGTCTGTGCGGAGTCTGCATGTTCTCCCCATGTCTGCGTGGGTTTCCTCCGGGTACTCTGGTTTCCTCCCACAGTCCAAAGACATGGTGGTTAGGTGGATTGGCCATGATAAATTGCCCTTAGTGACCAAAGAAAGGTTAGATGTGGTTATTGGGATAGGGTAGAAGTGAAGGCTTAAGTGCGTTGGTGCAGACTTGATTGGCCGAATGGCCTCCTGCACTGTGTGTTCTATCTTTGTATCAGAGAAGCAGGCCATTCAGCTCATCAAACCTACTCTCCCATTCAATATAATCATTCACTTCATTGCCTTTTTCCCCACACTATCCGCATCTCCTTTTGAAATGAAATGAAAATCACTTATTGTCACAAGTAGGCTTCAATGAAGTTACTGTGAAAAGCCCCTAGTCGCCACATTCTGGCACCTGTTCCGGGAGGCTGTTATGGGAATCGAACCGTGCTGCTGGCCTGACTTGGTCTGCTTTTAAAGCCAGCGATTTAGCCCAGTGTGCTAAACCAGCCCCTTGTGTTATTGGGATTTAGAAATCTGTCAGTCGCTGCTTTAAACACACTCAATGACTGAGCTCCCACAGCCCTCTGGGGTAGAGAATTCCAAAGATTCACAACCCTCTGAGTAAAGAAATGTCTCCTCCGAGACCCGTCCTAAGTGGCTTCCCCCTTATTTTGACATTGTGTCCCCTGGTTCCAGACTCTCCAACCAGGGGAAACATCTCACCTGCACCAACCCTGTCTATTCCTTTATGGATTTTGTAAGTTTCAATGAGATCACTTCTCATTATTTGAAACTCTAGAGAACACAGGTCAGGTTTCCCCAATCTCTCCTCAAAGGGCAGCCCTGCCATCCCTGGAACAAGTCTGGTGAATGTTTGTTGCGCTCCCACTCTGGCGATAAGGGCAGTAAAACTGTACACAGTCCTCCAGCTGCGGTCTGACCAAGGTTCTGCACAACAGGTACATTCTGGTCGGTCTCACCACTTTGCTTCCAGTGGGGCTGATGCTAATTGAGCTTTGGAGTGGACGTTGCTGCTGAAATGGTCTACAAGAGATAATGAAGGACATTTATTTTGTCCTGGATAGTATGGGGGAGGCGGTGACCTCGTGGTATTGTTGCTGGATTAATAATCCAGAGACCCAGGGTAATGCTCTGGGGTCCCAGGTTCAAATCCCGTCAGGGCAGATGGTGAAATTTGAATTCAATAAAAATTTGGAATTAAAAGCCTAATGATGACCATGAAACCATTTTGAACCCATCTGGTTCACTGATGTCCCTCAGGGAAGGAAATCTGCCCATCCTTACCCAGTCTGGCCCACATGTGACTCCAGACCCACACACATGCGGTTGACTCTTAACTTTCCCCCACTGAAATGTCCCAGCAAGTTTAAGGGCAATTATGAATGGGCAACAAATTCTGGCCCAGCCAGCGATACCCACATCCCAAGAAATAATATTTTATCCACCACGACAGGTAGATCTAAAATAAATACATTTGTCTCTTGTGCCATATTGTCTTAGGCCAAAGTAGGTTTAATTTTATGGTTTTACCACAGGACTAATGCTGAATGAAAATCTCTGTTACATTTTATTGCAGGATTTCTTGTAGTTTAATTCTGTCAATGCTGGAGAAATTCTGTGTCTTAAATTGTGTTCACTTTTAAACTAGCAGCAAAGTAGTCACTTTCCTTCAAATTCTACAACAGATTTTCTCCATTGGTGTGGGTTTTATTCTCAGTTTCTGTAATGGTGTTGTGGTTATGTCATTTCTGTGACTTTTATTTCTTAGGAACATGTAATTTATGAATAGAAAATTGTATTTTGTAATGTGTGTCTTGTTCCTTAAATTTTCACACACCAATCAGCTTTATGGATTTATTTTCTGTGTTCAGTAGGAATTGCTGTATTAGTTTAGGTTTGTGTACCTTGTGTAATTTCAGTTATTTGTATTTAAGTAACTTGCTTTAGTCATCAGCAGTCACTAAGAAGTTACACATGACACCTGAAGATGTATCATCTCAGCATGGTGGCACAATGGTTGTTGTATCTTAGGATTTGAATCCAGTTTTGTTTAATTTACAGTTGCCGGTTGTTGTTGAGACATTGCTGAAACTCAGTAGAAATTCAAGTTAAAAACTTGTCAGGTGCAAATAAGAATTGTTTTATTGAAGTTCATTGGTTACAACTTGAAAATGATTTAAAAGGTAGTTTGTAGACAATTTGATTTTCTTCAAAGAATCACAGGAATTATCTTCTGAGACAATAGCCTGAACACAACTTTAAAAGTCAAAGGCTGAAGTCAAAGTATGAAAATGAAATAGGAATACAGAACTCTTTTCTGATTCTCTTCCTTTACTTTCTCTCTCTCTCTCTCTCTTTCTGTCTTGTTCTCTTTGTCTCTTTCCTGTCTCTTTCTCTCTGTCTCTTTCTGTCTTTCTTTCTTCTTGTCTTCTTGTCTTTCTGTCTTCTTGTCTAAAATGGTGGCCAAATCATCCATGGATATACTCTTTCATATCTGTCTTAAGCGATCCGATCACACCCCAATATAATCCTAATTGGTTTAAGCTATATTCAAAACACATTTGATTTGATAACAAGCCATCCATCCTCCCAATGCAACGCCTCTTCCAATTGTTGCTTATCTGCAACAATTGAGACGTTAGTCATCTCATCATGCGATTATTCCGAAAATATAAATGAAACTGTATTTTGACACAGTCTAAAATGTTTCAGCTTGCATACGTTATGGAATGTGGTTCAGGCTGTTATCACAAGTGGCCAGAAATCAGAACAATGGAGCCTTTAATTATACCACCTTAAAACCCATGGGATTTCGCTGCTGCCCTTGAAAGAATGTGATGTTTTTATCAGTGGTTCTGTTTTTCCCAAACACATGTCTGAGTTTGGAAGTTGTATATTTCTTTCATTTTAAAACTAGGATTTAATATTTCTGTCTTAAACAGTCTTCTTACCTATATTAAGTGTATTTAAAATACCTGACTTCTACAGTCGCCCCTTTGATAAATCGAAAGATCAAGTGAGATATATCAGAATAAGATAAAAGATATCATTAAAGCGATAGGATAGGTAAAAGCGCAAAGAATAATTCATTCATATTGTCATTGCAGATTTAAACAATAGAATGGAAACTTAGTATTGCAACAAGTATTTCAACAATAATCATTAAAATTCTTAAAGAATCATTATTACAAAATAACAATTAATGAATTAGTCAAATTTGATGCTACAGATTCAGTATTAATAGATTATACAAATAATTGATTGATATTACGGTTAACATTTCAACAAAAGTATTTCACCTCAAATTCATCAATTGGGGGTGCAGTAGGGTTAGTGTGAATCATTCTGACAGTTGGCCCCCTGCGCTTAGCGAATAGTTCTTTGATGCACGTAGCACATTGGTATGTCATATAAATGATGAATCCAGCTGCACAGGAGAATAGGATTATTCTCATTATGGACATTCCTGTGTGTCCAAACCACCCGCAAATTCTATCCCAGAGAGAGAACTTGGGATGGATCAAGTTTTTTGATTTATTTTTGGATATGTAATACCAAATCTTTAACTTCTTCAGAGTTATCAGGAATGAAAGTGCAACATTCTGCACCAATCAGGGCGCACGTGCCACCGTTTTCGGCTAGCACATAGTCAAGTGCCATTCGATTTTGCAATACCACGGTTCGAATTGTTCGCATTTCGTCAGAGATTTTGTCTAGGGCAGTGGCAGTGTATTCTGCCACATCTTGTATGATGGTTGTTATTTTATTTAACTCATTCTCCATCCTTACTTCCCAATAGAAAGGAATGATTCTAGCAAAAATTGCATCTCTAAAGGTGATGGAACGTTTTTTTCTTTGAACAGTCATTTCTGAAATATGCAGAAGATTAGTCACATGACGAATGGCAGGTACCATGTATCCTAAATAGCAAGATCCTGACCAGGATCTTGGGAGCCAGGGATATGCTTTATCATCACAAATAAAATAAGTTCCATTATAAGCAGAATATGAGTAAATATATTCTAAGAGCCATTGGTCTTCGAATGTTTTATTATTTCTGAGGTTAGGTATGCCTGTTATCCTTGAGGACCGCATAACTCTTTCTAAGCGGTCGTTAGTACATTTAAAAGCTGTGTTAACATCTACATAGTTAGTACAATTACTATTACCCATTGGTATCCCTTTAGGGTCCTTACTGATGAGGTAAATTGATCCTTTTTGTTTAATATTAGTTGGGAGGTTAAGATGTTGAGGTTTTTTGTCAGGGTTAAATTGAAGTTGGTGCCATCCTGAAAAGGTGTTTAGTGAATAGCCTGCAGATTTCCATAAGTTAATAGATTTTTTGATGTCAACCTGGTACCTCCCATTGTCACATGTATATGCTCCAGAACGGGTCACCACAGAGCGAGGGACACTTTGATAGATGTACCATTCTGCTGTTTCTGAAGCATTAAAGGGAATAGTTAGAAAGGGAATACCCTCCCCTGAGTTAGTAGGGGTTGCAATGCATACCCAACAATTAGAAATGTTAAAGTTTTCAGCATTTATCTTAGCTGTGTAAAGGAATGTGTTCTTATTCATTTCTGATACAACATTCAGGAAGTCAATCAAATAACTGAAAATTAAAATTGCGGCAAACATTTTACTTGTACGCGCGCTTCACGTGCGATGCGTGAATCCAACTTTTCTTTCCTTTTAACTTAACAGCGGATTGGGTGGTGAGAAGGATTACGAAAGGACCTTCCCACTTTGATCCCAAAGGTTCCTTTTGCAGCTTTTTGACGTACACTTCTTCACCGGGCACCAGGTCGTGTCCACCCTCCGGAGGATCACCCCACGCAGCTAACACCTGTTGAGAAGCAGAGCTAACAGCATTTGTTAGATTTTGACAGTAAGACAGCAAAGCATCACTCATTAAATGACAGTCTGCTTTCCTCAAGTCAATAGTTCCTGGCAGAGACATTGGTCTGCCTGTGATGATTTCAAAAGGGCTCAGGCCTGTTGTTCTATTTGGTGTTGCTCTAATGCTGCATAATACTATTGGCAAAGCTTGGACCCAATTCATGCCTTCCTGGCTGTATTTAGACAGTCTTTCTTTCAAAGTTCGATTCATACGTTCCACTAGTCCTGATGATTGTGGATGATAAGGACAGTGTAAATTCCAGTTAATGTTTAGTAGTTTACAGACTTCCCTACAAACAGCTCCTGTAAAGTGGGTTCCATTGTCTGAGTCAATGCTAGCTGGTACTCCCCATCTGGGAATAAAGTCTTGGCATAGCACTTTGGCTGTATGGGCAGCTGTCCCTCTTCTAGCTGGAGCAGCTTCCACCCATCTGGAGAATTTATCCACTATTACAAGCACGTCATTGTACTGTTGACATTTAGGAAGAGTGATGTAATCTACTTGTAAGTCCTGGAATGGACCTGCAGGAGCAGGAGCTCTTAATTGAGGCATTGATGTTATAGGACCCAAGTTATTCTTTTGACAGGTTACACATCGGTTTGCTACCAATTGTGCATGTTTTTTGAATCCTTTACCACACCAACTTCTATGGAATCGATCCATCATTTGTTGAGGCGATATGTGTCCCCATGAATGAATTTGTTGAGCTAAGAAGGGCATTAGTGATTGCGGTGCGACTTCTCTCCAAATTTCATCATCATACGGTTGAATACCTGATTCTAACCATTTCCATTTTTCTTCCTTTGTACAATCATTCTGCATTTCACGTAAATCATGTAATAAGGTGGTTACTCCCAATTTGTAAATGTGACTGGATTCTTGATGCCAATGAGAGGCACAAAGGGAGGCAGCTTCCCTTGCTGCGTGGTCCGCAAGAGCATTTCCTCTTGCTTCCATAGTGTCCTCATGAGTATGGGCTTTACATTTTAGAACTGATACTTCTTTGGGCAAGGTCATAGCTTCTAGAAGATCTCGTACTTCCTTTCCATTTCGGATAGGTGTACCTGCTGTTGTGAGAAATCCTCTTTTTCTCCACAGTTGGCCAAAATCATGTGCTACTCCAAAACCATATCTGGAGTCAGTATAGATGTTAGCAGTTTTATCTCTTGCCACATGACATGCTTCTGTAAGTGCCTTTAATTCGGCCTGCTGAGCTGATGTAGCTGGGGGCAAACTTCCTTCAGCTAATACTTCGTATGGGCTTGTGACTGCCCACCCAGCTTTCCTGATACCCTTGTCAATAAAAGAGGAACCATCTGTGAATAGGATTAAATCTGGGTTCTGTAGTGGCTCTTCTTCTACTAAGCGTAATTCTTCCATTTCCTCTATTATTTTCACACAGTCATGCACTTCTCTCTCTCCCTTCCCTTGTTCCTCGGGAAGCGGGAGCAAGGACGATGGGTTTACAGGACTGGCTTTGTGAAAATATAGGTTGGGAGCTTCCAAAACTGCTGTCCATCTAGTCCATCTAGCTGATGTAACTTGTGACACTCTGTTCATGGATAGTAGAGAATGGACTGAATGTGGACATTTAATGATTAACTTTTGGTCTAGAACAAGTCCAGATGTAATCATTACAGCTCGACATGTAGCTTCCATGGCTCGTAAGCAACTGCCAAATGCTAGTGCCACATTGTCAAGTTTAAGGGAATAGTACCCAACTGGTCTTAACTGATCACCATGTTCTTGAGCTAGTACTGCAGTCATGTAACCATCTCTTTCATGAACAATCATGGTAAAAGGTTTTCCGTTGTTTGGAATACCTAAGGCTGGCGCTGAACACAGGACCTTTTTCAAATTCAGAAATGATTGTTTTTGTTCAGAATTGAGTTTAACTCGATCTTTTGATTTTCTGTTTCCTTTTAGAAGATCATTCAATGGCTGGCATAACTGCGTATAAGAATCAATCCAATTTCTGTTAAAATTACAGAGTCCCAAGAAAGATCTGACTTCCTGTACAGTTGAGGGTTCTTTAGCTGCTTTGATGGCAGCTGTTCTGTCCTGAGTAAGTTCCCTTTTGCCTTTGGAAATTTTCTGTCCCAAGTAAACAACTTCTTCCTGGGTAATTTGTGCTTTTGCAAAGCTAGCTTTGTGACCATTTGCACTGAGGTGGTTCAAGACCACCCGTAAGTCCTTTTCATGGTCATCTTTATTGATGGAGGCTAACAGAACATCATCTACATACTGAATAATGGTTGAAGGCAGATCAGGCAGTTCCCTGATGTGATTCTGCAGAGCCATGTGGTAAACAGTTGGGCTATTGTGAAAACCTTGCGGTAGTCTAGTCCATGTGTACTGTTGCTGATTAACTGTAAAAGCAAACCATGGTTGTACTTGTTTAGCTAATGGTACTGACCAGAAGCCATTTGCCATATCAATGACTGAAAACCACTGAAGGTCAGGAGTTAAAGAGTTAAAAATTGTAGACGGATCTGCCACTAAAGGAGCTTTTCTGACAATGAATTGATTTGCCTTTCTGTAGTCAATAGTAAGGCGCCATGTACAATTAGCCTTTTTCACAGGCCATACAGGGCTGTTTGATGAACTGTGAATACGCACTAAAATATCCCTTTCTTCAAGTTGTTTTATTATAGGTAGAATACCTTGAATTGACGTTTTGCTAATGGGGTATTGTTTGGTACAAGGTGGAGCTGATCCCATGAAAGTAACTGGTTCCATTTTCAAAAGACCACAATCATTTTTGTCAATTGCCCAAATTGGATGATGTTGTATTTCATCTTTTTTTATGTGTCTAATGGACCAGGTAATTTTCCCATTATTGAAATTGAGTGAAGAATTTAGTTGTGATAAGATGTCCATACCTAGAAGTGCTTGTGTTACCGGACCTACCCATATTGACGCTATCAGTTGATGTGGTCCAAATTCTAAGAGCAGTGGTATAGTCTTCCGAAGAGGGACAGAGTCTCCTCCTGCAGCCAAAACTTCAATTTTCTCTGAAGTCAGGGGAAAGAAAGCAGCATTCTGTTCAGTAACACAGGTAACTTCAGCTCCAGTATCAAATAGAAAATTGATATCAATACCTTCCACTCTTAATAAAATATATAATCCATCATTTTTCTGCTGCAAAAGTGCATGTAGAGAGAAATGGAGAGAATCATCAAGAGTGGGGTCTAGTAGTTTTTTGAATTATCACACAGAGAACGTCTTTGAGCTGGAGGACAGCTGTTTAACATTTCATTCATAGCATTGTTATCATCGTGTAGAATGCTACGTGGGTACGGTTCGTCCCCATGTGGGTAAGATTTCTCCCTACATGGGTAAGATTCCTCCCTACGTGGGTAAGGTTCCTCCCTACGTGGATAAGGTTCTTCCCTACGTGGATAAGGTTCCTCCCCACATGGATAAGATTGGGAGGTTTTAGAATCCCGGTACGTAAGTCTGGGTCTGTCTTGTTGGAACGTTACCCTAGGTGCATCTTGTTTGTGCGCATTACATGGTTGACCACGAGGTGGAAATGTATTGTAGTGAAAATTGTCTACCTCATTATCATCTCTCGAATCCATCCGTGGTTTAAGATAGCATTTTGCCATCCAGTGTCCTACTTTACCGCAGTAAAGACATTGTGGTATATTTTCCTTACGTGATTTTAATGGAGCCAGGGTACATGTTTGCCCTGAATCTTGTGGTGGTGCTTTAGTCACTGCTGATGAGCTTGTCCAATTGTGTAAACCGCGATCTATCTGAATACACCAGTCAACTATGTCTCGGTATGTGCCAGTTTTGGCCTAAGCTGGTAAAACCAAATTCAAGGCATCAGAAACTTCAGGTTTAACACCGGCTACAAAAGCCGTTTTTAATGGATTTAAATTGCTTGCATCCCATGTGTCAGTTTCGTCTGTAAGTGTCATTCCCGAATATTCCATCCAAGTCTGTAAAAATCTGTCCTCAAAATCCTGAATATCTTCATTACTTTTTTGAATGCAAGTTGTGATCTTAGACCAATCGGTCCTCGGGGGGCGATATGTTAATAGCCAATCCCTGATTGCTAGCCAACCAGCGTCTAAATTCTGCAAATCGTCTCCAAGGGCAAATTCCACCTCAGTTCTAAGGGTTGAAATTACGCGAGTACCGAGCATGATAGTTAGAACTTGTACTCCATCAAATGGGTGGAGACTGTAAATGGATTTTAATCTGTTAATTCCATTCCATGTGGACATACCACCCTTTTTAGGATGTGGGAGATTTTTGGACCATTCGTCAATTTGTGCAGGCTCTGCTGGTTCCTGAGTCCATTGATGATCAAATATGTTTCTAGAGATAGTTTCACCTTCTTCCTCTATTTTTTTGCTTCCAACTCTAACCCGTTTGCGTTTTAAAGGGGCTAGTTGAATTAATTTAGTATTACGCTTTGTAGGAACACTATCTTCGTCTGATTCATTTGGCAGAGGAATTAATTTATTCATGACACTTGATTTCGGCTGTGCATTTGCCAATTGTGCCACTAGGTGGGCTGCTTGTTGAGTTTCTGTTACTTCAGCTGCTGTTTGAATCCAGTCTTTTAGGACCTTGCCGCTTTCAGTGGCATTGTTCAAATCTTTTTTTTAAACATATCTTTCTTCGATTAACTTGCAATTATCATATTCAATTCGCTCAGTTTTTGATTGCAACCTTTGATATCTTGACTCAACTTCAAAAATTTGATCTTGTAATTCTGCTGTTTGAATAGATAACTTCTGGAGTTTAGAGGTTTTGTTTTGCAATTCTGTTCCAATTTCATCATAATGTTCAAGAGTAGATTCTGCATCTTGCAGTTCTCTTTCTAAAACACATTTTTGTTCCATTACCTTGTACTTTTCAAGTTCAATTCTCTCAGTTTTTGATTGCAACTTTTGATATTTTGACTCCACTGTAAAAATTTGATTTTGTAATTCTGCTATTTGAGAAGATAACTGCTGGAGTTTAGAAGTTTTGTTTTGCAATTCTGTTCCAATTTCATCATAATGTTCAAGTTTTGCTTTTGTATCTTGCAATTCTTTTTCTAAAACACATTTTTCTTCAATTAACTTGGAATTTTCAAGTTCAGTTTGATCAGTTTTTGATTGCAACTGTTTGTATCTTGACTCTACGTCAAAAATTTGATCTTGGAACTCTATTTGAACAGATAACTGCTGGAGTTTAGAAGTTTTGTTTTGCAATTCTGTTCTAAGTTCATTGTCCTGTTCAAATTTGGATTTTACATCTCGCAATTCTCTTTCTAAAACACAGTTTTTTTCAATTAACTTGTACTTTTCAAGTTCAATTTGCTCAGTTTTTGCTTGCAGCTTTTGGTTTTTTAATTCCACCTCAAAAATTTGATTTTGGAATTCTGCTAATTGAACAGATAACTGTTGGAATTTGGCATCATCCTGTTCAAAACTGAATTCTGCATCTCGCAATTCTTTTTCTAAAACACATTTTTCTTCAATTAACTTGTACTTTTCAAATTCAATTTGCTCAGTTTTTGATTGCAGCTTTTGGTTTTTTAATTCCACCTCAAAAATTTGATTTTGTACTTCTGCTATTTGAACAGGCAACTGCTGGAGTTCAGAGATTTTGTTTTCCAAATCAGTTCTAGTTTCATCGTCAGATTCAAGTTTTGCTTTTGCATCTTGCAATTCTTCAACAACTGCAATTAGTTGGTCTTTACTGGTCCTATATTCATGATCAGTTTTATTTTTAGTAATTATCTCTTGCTGTCTGCGTAATTGTCCCATAATTGCCAGGGACCATTTAACACGTTCTGCACTGTGCAATCGTGTGCTTTTTCCCCATGCTCTCTTGATATTATCAAAGGACCACTGTCCTCTGTGGATATTATACTTTGATTCAATTTTTCTTGAGGTTTCACATAGGTCAAATTGTTTACGAAAGAAAGACCCAAAATCCCCCAACATATCTTCAACGGAAACATCTGGTATCCCAGTTCCTCCTTTTACCGTCGTAGGGAGTAAATTTCTGCCTTCTAAAGGGTCTAAATCTATACTTTCAACTGGATCAGCCATAAATTCAACCTTTCACTTAACTTTTTGTGTGTAGGCTGCGTTAGTCTCAACAACCAGCAGCTGATTGATTTAACACAGTCTATAAAAATGTCCTTTTCAGGGGTCGAAGCACTGATTGATGCGGCTTTAAGACTTTTAATGGGTGAAAAAGATATTTCTTACCCCAGTCTAGCCGTGGATTCCGACTGTCTTCCGATCTCTTCCGATTATTCCCGAAGCTTCCGTCGTCGCCTGATCCTCCTCCGATTTCTCACGAAGCTTTCCGAACCTCTCCGAAGGTCGAATCAGAACTCCTCCCCTCCTGCCCGACTACGCCAAGTGTTGAATCTTAGGATTTGAATCCAGTTTTATTTAATTTACAGTTGCCGGTTGTTGTTGAGACATTGCTGAAACTCAGTAGAAATTCAAGTTAAAAACTTGTCAGGTGCAAATAAGAATTGTTTTATTGAAGTTCATTGGTTACAACTTGAAAATGATTTAAAAGGTAGTTTGTAGACAATTTGATTTTCTTCAAAGAATCACAGGAATTATCTTCTGAGACAATAGCCTGAACACAACTTTAAAAGTCAAAGGCTGAAGTCAAAGTATGAAAATGAAATAGGAATACAGAACTCTTTTCTAATTCTCTTCCTTTACTTTCTCTCTCTCTCTCTTTCTGTCTTGTTCTCTTTGTCTCTTTCCTGTCTCTTTCTCTCTGTCTCTTTCTGTCTTTCTTTCTTCTTGTCTTCTTGTCTTTCTGTCTTCTTGTCTAAAATGGTGGCCAAATCATCCATGGATATACTCTTTCATATCTGTCTTAAGCGATCCGATCACACCCCAATATAATCCTAATTGGTTTAAGCTATATTCAAAACACATTTGATTTGATAACAAGCCATCCATCCTCCCAATGCAACGCCACTTCCAATTGTTGCTTATCTGTAACAATTGAGACGTTAGTCATCTCATCATGCTATTATTCCGAAAATATAAATGAAACTGTATAGAACATAGAACATAGAACACTACAGCGCAGTACGGGCCCTTCGGCCCTCGATGTTGCGCCGACCTGTGAAACCATCTGAAGCCTATCTGACCTACACTATTCCATTTTCATCCATATGTCTATCCAGTGACCACTTAAATACCCTTAAAGTTGGCGAGTCTACTACTATTGCAGGCAGGGCGTTCCACACCCCTACTACTCTCTGAGTAAAGAAACTGCCTCTGACATCTGTCCTATATCTCTCACCCCTCAATTTAAAGCTATGTCCCCTCGTGTTGGTCATCACCATCCGAGGAAAAAGACTCTCACTGTCCACCCTATCTAACCCTCTGACTATCTTATATGTCTCTATTAAGTCACCTCTCAGCCTTCTCCTCTCTAACGAAAACAACCTCAATTCCCTGAGCCTTTCCTCGTAAGACCTTCCCTCCATACCAGGCAACATCCTAGTAAATCTCCTCTGAACCCTTTCCAAAGCTTCCACATCCTTCCTATAATGTGGTGACCAGAACTGCACGCAGTACTCCAGGTGTGGCCGCACCAGAGTTATGTACAGCTGCAGCATGACCTTGTGGTTCCGAAACTCAATCCCCCTGCTTATAAAGGCTAGCACACCATATGCCTTCTTAACAGCCCTATTAACCTGGGTGGCAACTTTCAGGGATTTATGTACCTGGATGCCGAGATCTCTCTGTTCATCTACACTACCAAGAATCTTGCCATTAGCCCAGTACTCTGCATTCCTGTTACTCCTTCCAAAGTGAACCACCTCACACTTTTCCGCATTAAACTCCATATGCCACCTCTCAGCCCAGCTCTGCAGCTTATCTATGTCCCTCTGTATCCTATAACATCCTTCAGCACTATCCACAACTCCACCGACCTTCGTGTCATCTGCAAATTTACTAACCCATCCTTCTACACCCTCTTCCAGGTCATTTATAAAAATGACAAACAGCAGTGGCCCCAAAACAGATCCTTGCGGTACACCACTAGTAACTGAACTCCAGGATGAACATTTGCCATCAACCACCACCCTCTGTCTTCTTTCAGCTAGCCAATTACTGATCCAAACCGCTAAATCACCTTCAATTCCATACTTCCTTATTTTCTGCAATAGCCTACCGTAGGGAACCTTATCAAACGCCTTACTGAAATCCATATACACCACATCAACAGCTTTACCCTGATCCACCTGTTTGGTCACCTTCTCAAAAAACTCAATAAGGTTTGTGAGACATGACCTACCCTTCACAAAACCGTGTTGAGTATCGCTAATCAACTTGTTCTTTTCAAGATGATTATAAACCCTCTCTCTTATAATCTTTTCCAACATTTTACCCACAACCGAAGTAAGGCTCACAGGTCTATAATTACCAGGGTTGTCTCTACTCCCCTTCTTGAACAAGGGGACAACATTTGCTATCCTCCAGTCTTCCGGCACTATTCCTGTCGACAAAGACGACATAAAGATCAAGGACAAAGGCTCAGCAATCTCCTCCCTGGCTTCCCAGTGAATCCTAGGATAAATCCCATCTGGCCCAGGGGACTTATCTATTTTGACATTTTCTAAAATTGCTAACACCTCCTCCTTTTGAACCTCAATTCCAGCTAGCCTGGTCGACTGAACCTGAGTGTTCTCCTCGACAACATTGTCTTTCTCCAGTGTAAACACTGACGAAAAATATCCATTTAATGCTTCCCCTATCTCCTCTGATTCCACACACAACTTTCCACTACTATCCTTGATTGGCCCTAATCTTACTCGAGTCATTCTTTTGTTCCTGATATACCTATAGAAAGCCTTAGGGTTTTCCTTGATCCTATCTGCCAACGACTTTTCGTGTCCTCTCCTCGCTCTTCTTAACTCTCCCTTTAGGTCCTTCCTGGCTAACTTGTAACTCTCAAGTGCCCTAACTGAGCCTTCATGTCTCATCCTAACATAAGCCTTCTTCTTCCTCTTGACAAGTGCTTCAACTTCCTTAGTAAACCACGGCTCCCTTGCTCGACAACTTCCTCCCTGCCTGACAGGTACATACTTATCAAGGACACGCAGTAGCTGTTCCTTGAAAAAGCTCCACATTTCGATTGTACCCATCCCCTGCAGTTTCCTTCCCCATCCTATACCTCCTAAATCTTGCCGAATAGCATCATAATTGCCTTTCCCCCAGCTATAATTCTTGCCTTGCGGTATATACCTATCCCTGCCCATTGCTAAAGTAAACATAACCGAGTTGTGATCACTATCACCAAAGTGCTCACCTACATCTAAATCTAACACCTGGCCGGGTTCATTACGCAGTACCAAATCCAATGTGGCCTCGCCCCTTGTTGGCCTGTCTACATACTGTGTCAGAAAACCCTCCTGCACACACTGCACAAAAACTGACCCATCTATAGTACTCGAACTATAGTATTTCCAGTCAATATTTGGAAAGTTAAAGTCCCCCATAACAACTACCCTGTTACTCTCGCTCCTGTCAAGAATCATCTTTGCAATCCTTTCCTCTACATCTCTGGGACTATTCGGAGGTCTATAGACAACTCCCAACAGGGTGACCTCTCCTCTACTGTTCCTAACCTCGGCCCATACTGCCTCAGTAGACGAGTCCTCAAGCGTCCTTTCTACCGCCGTAATACTTTCCTTGATTAACAATGCCACACCCCCCCCTCTTTTACCATCTTCTCTGTTCTTACAGAAACATCTAAATCCTGGAACCTGCAACAACCATTCCTGTCCCTGCTCTACCCATGTCTCCGAAATCGCCACAACATCGAGATCCCAGGTACCAACCCATGCTGCAAGCTCACCCACCTTATTCCGGATGCTCCTGGCGTTGAAGTAGACACACTTCAAACCAGCGTCCTGCTTGCCGGTGCCCTCTTTCGAACTTTTAACCCTATCCCTGACCTCACTACTCTCAACATCCTGTACACTGGGACTACAATTTAGGTTCCCATCCCCCTGCTGAATTAGTTTAAACCCCCCCGAAGAGCACTAGCAAATCTCCCTCCCAGGATATTGGTACCCCTCTGGTTCAGGTGAAGACCATCCTGTTTGTAGAGGTCCCACCTACCCCAGAATGAGCCCCAATTATCCAGGAAACCAAAACCCTCCCTCCTGCACCATCCCTGTAGCCACGTGTTCAACTCCTCTCTCTCCTTATTTCTTACTTCGCTAGCACGTGGCACGGGTAACAACCCAGAGATAACAACTCTGTTTGTTCTAGCTCTCAGCTTCCACCCTAGCTCCCTGAATTTCTGTCTCAAATCCCCATCTCTCTTCCTACCTATGTCGTTGGTACCTATGTGGACCACGACTTGGGGCTGCTCCCCCTCCCCCTTAAGGATCCCAAAAACACGATCAGAGACATCACGAACCCTGGCACCTGGGAGGCAACACACCAACCGTGAGTCTCTTTCGTTCCCACAGAACCTCCTGTCTGTTCCTCTAACTATGGAGTCCCCAATGACAAATGCTCTGTTCCTCTTCTCCCTTCCCTTCTGAGCAACAGGGACAGACTCTGTGCCAGAGACCTGCGCCCTATTGCTTACCCCTGGTAAGTCGTCCCCCGCAACAGTATCCAAAACGGTATACTTGTTATAGAGGGGAACGACCACAGGGGATCCCTGCACTGCCTGCCGGTTCCCTCTGCCTCCCCTGACGGTAACCCATCTACTTTCTTCTTTTACCTGAGGTGTGACTACCTCCCTATAACTCCTCTCAATAACCTCCTCCGCCTCCCGAATGATCCGAAGTTCATCCAGCTCCAGCTCCAGGTCCCTAATGCGGCTCTCGAGGAGCTGGAGTTGGGTGCACTTCCCGCAGATGTAGTCAGGAGGGACACGAGAGGTGACCCTTTCCTCCCACATTCTGCATTTTGACACAGTCTAAAATGTTTCAGCTTGCATACGTTATGGAATGTGGTTCAGGCTGTTATCACAAGTGGCCAGAAATCAGAACAATGGAGCCTTTAATTATACCACCTTAAAACCCATGGGATTTCGCTGCTGCCCTTGAAAGAATGTGATGTTTTTATCAGTGGTTCTGTTTTTCCCAAACACATGTCTGAGTTTGGAAGTTGTATATTTCTTTCATTTTAAAACTAGGATTTAATATTTCTGTCTTAAACAGTCTTCTTACCTATATAAAGTGTATTTAAAATACCTGACTTCTACAATGGTTAGCACAGCCTCTTCACAGCGTCAGGGACCCGGGTTCAATTCTGGCTATGTGTCATTGTCTGTGTGGAGTTTGCACGTTGTCCCTGTGTCTGTGTGGGTTTCTTCTGGGCGCTCCAGTTTCCTCCAACAGTCCAAAGATGTGCAGGTTAGGGTAGGGAATGGGTCTAGGTAGTGTGCTCTTTCAGAGGGCCGGTGCAGACTTGATGGGCTGAATGGCCTCTTTCTGCACTGTAGGGATTCAGTGGTTCTATGGTATCAGTTGGGACGATGAGCCTGACGAATATTAATCATGAGGAAGTGACACCACAATGAGAAAGTGACATCACACATAAGCAAGGTGACCGATATCCTTCAGAGTCCAATCAGACATTGATCATGCCCCATTTAACCAATCAGGAACTGATCATGGGCTGCTTGGGCCAATCAGAACACTGGTTCACTACCATCAGACCATGTGTAGAGGTAATTGCTGGAAAGGGTTAATGAGCTACAATTCTCTGGAGCTCGACATGCAACACAACATGAAGTAAGAGGACAGACTTCAGTCAACAGGACAAGAGACATCGCCAAAGTCACCCAGAAGTCGAGAGCTGGTGATCCAGAGTGAAAGGACTGATCCACTGCCTTGGTTGAGTATTGTGATTGAATTGGCAAGTCAATTAAAAGTAGAGGTGTTGGTTAAATCTAGGAAGGGACATATATATTATGTATTAGTTGAGTGCCTGGGTCTGTTATAAACACAGGACAGTGGGCAGCATGGTGGTGCAGTCGGTTAGCCCTGCTGCCTCATGGCACTGTGGTTCCAGGTTTGATCCCAGCCCTGGGTCACTGTCTGTGTGGTGTTTGCACATTCTCCCCGTGTTTGTGTGGGTTTCGCCCCCACAACCCAAAGATGTGCAGGCTAGGTGGATTGGCCATGATAAATTGCCCCTGAATTGGAAAAAATTCTAATTTAAAAAAAAAATTAACACAGGAGAGCTCATGAGCAAGTAGTCCAGGTCGTGTAGCACATTCTGGTGGGGACACCGGTCTGGATAGGATGTGGTTGCAGTTTGGGCATGAGAGGGAATTAAAAACATGAAGATGTGGGAAAGGGAAGAAAACAGAGAGAGGGGAAGAGATGGAGGGAGAAAAAAGAGAGGGAGAGAGAGAATTAAGGTTGGACTTAAAGGCAGAAGTGAGGAAAGTTAAAAAGGAGGAGTAACCCTTCCCAGTCCAAATCCCAGTGGGGATCTTTTTAAATTTATACAGGCCCTACCAAGATTTGAGGGGAAAGATGTAGAAACATTCTTCATGGCATTTGAGAAAATAGCAATTCAAATAGAGTTGACGAAGGAAGAGAGAGCATTCCTCATGCAAAGTAAACTGATGGGGAAGTGCAGGAAGTTTATACTTCCCTGTCAGAGAGGCTGTCTCACAGTTACAACAAGGTAAAGACAATTCTGGGTGTATTTCAATTAGTTTTGGAGGCATTGAGGCAAAACCTTTGGAATTTAAAGAAACAACAAGGACAGATTGAAACTGAATTTGAAAAGGTTAAACAGGACAATTTTAATCAGTGGGTATGAGCACTGGGCGTTGAAACCAGCTATGGTGCTCTCAGTAAAATTATTCTCCCAGAAGAATTTAAGAATTCAATACCTTCTGTGATAAGAATCTACGTTGAAGACCAAAGGGGGATGACCGCTAGACAAGCAGCAATAATGGCTGACCATTATGAGCTGATCCATAAATGTAAATCTTTGTTCCGTCACCCCCATAATTTGGTTAAGGATAGGAAGTGGGAGAGTGAAAGGAAGAGAGGTAGCCAAGGTAAGGAATAGATAGCTGGGAATGCTCGGAGGTCGTCTCCTCAGACTAGGAAGGAAGGTGCTGAGCGTGGAGGTGAGACACAAAGGTCTCAGTGTTACCGTTCCAATAAAGTGGGAAGCATTCGTACAGCCTGTTGGACGTTGTGAGGAAAGCCCATGGGACTTGTTGAGATTCATAAGGGGGATTCTGAAAAGGGATCAAAAGTGGAGAATAGCACAGAGCGGACAGTAGCTCTAAGTGGAATTAGGAGACCTGAGGTAAACTCTGCTGTGGAAGCAGGTGTGGTGAATGAGGTCGATGAGAGATATGCAGGGCTTTGATCTGAGAGGAAGATCACCCCATTTTCATCAAATGATGGAGCCAAACCCAACATTATTTCAAGGGTCACAGGTCCTACACAAACTCTCTCGCTGGAGAGGGATTTGTTTTTTCCTCTGGAGAGTTCAATGAAAGCTTAGGGATTGGATTCTCCGCTGTCGGGATTATCCGTTTCACCGGCAGCCCGGAGAATTCCCGATGGCGTGGGGCTGCCCACAATGGGAAACCCCATTGGCCGGTTGGCGAGATGAAGAATCCCGGGGGCCCCCTGCAACAGATTTCTGGTGAGGCGGGACGGAGAATCCTGCCCAAGGTATTGGTGAATGGGATAAGTGGAGATTATATCCCAGTTCCATTGTATAAAGTACAATTGGAGTGTGATTTATTGTCACGACTTCTGGTTGTTAGAGTGGTTAAGAAGTTGCCTGTAGACAGAGTAGACTTACTTTGGGGGAATGATTTGGCAGTTGTGAAGGTTGCAGCTTCACCCATGATTGCAGAGAGTCTGAGGGAAGAAAAGGAGACAAAACAGTTCCAGGAACAGTTTCCAGATATTTTTCCATCATGTGTGGTGACCAGGGCAATGGCTAAACAAAGTTCATCGCCAGAGATTAAAGTCACGCCACAATCAGATGATAGAGCAGCCAAAACTATCCTTGAGAATGAGGATAATTGTGAGGAAGTATTTGATAGGACTTCATTAACTGACGCCCAGGAGGCTGACCCAGAGTTATGTAGATTCGCACAGTTAGGTCTCATGGAAGTTGAGGCTGAAATGGTTCCAAAGTGTTTACACATTGAGAACGGAGTTCTGAGGAGGAAGTGGAGACATCCTTATATATCTGTGGTTGAGGAGTGGATTTTTGTTCATCAGATATCCCAAATATTGTGGGAAATACTGCAGGTAGCGCGAGATACCAACGGCAGGACTTGTGGAAATTCGGAAAACCCAGGTATCAGTCAACAGGTATTCTTCCTGGCCAGGACGGCAAAGAATGTAGTGCGATTCTCTCGAATTGGTCACACCTGTCAGGTGATAGGTAAACCACAACACAGGATTAAACCCGTGCCTTTAATACCCAGACCAGTGTTTTAAGAACCGTTTATTCGGGCATTGGTGGGTTACATAGAACATAGAACACTACAGCGCAGTACGGGCCCTTCGGCCCTTGACGTTGCGCTGACCTGTGAAACCATCTGAAGCCTATCTGACCTACACTATAGAACATAGGATCGTTGTGTAAAATGAAGGCAGGGCTGAGCGGCCTCTCCCCTGTGCGAACTCGCTGATGTCTCTGCAGGTTGGATAATTGAGTGAATCCCTTCCCACACTGAGAGCAGGTGACCGGCCTCTCCCCAGTGTGAACTCGCTGGTGTCTCTGCAGGGTGGATGAATCACTGAATCTCTTCCCACACTGAGGGCAGGTAAATGGCCTCTCGCTGGTGTGAACCCGCTGGTGTGTCTGCAGGGTGGAAGAATCACTGAATCTCTTCCCACACTGAGGGCAGGTGAATGGCCTCTCCCCTGTGTGAATTCGCTGGTGTGACTGCAGGCTGGATAACCGCGTGAATCTCTTCCAACACTGAGTGCAAGTGAACGGTCTCTCCCCAGTGTGAACCCGTTGGTGTATCTGTAGGTTGGATGACTGAATAAATCCCACCCCACACTGAGGGCAGGTGAACGGCTTCACCCCAGTGTGAACTCGCTGATGTCTCTGGAGGTTGGATGAATCACTGAATCCTTTCCCACACAGAACAGGTGAATAGTGTTTCCCCTGTGTGAACTCGCTGGTGTGACTGCAGACTAAACAAGTGAATCCGTTCCCACACATAGAGCAGGTGAATGGTCTCTCCCCAGTATGAATGCGTCGATGAGTTTCCAGTGCAGATGGGACTCTGTATCCCTTCCCACAGTCCCCACATTTCCAAGGTTTCTCCATGTTTTGTTACTCCTTGTGTCTCTCCAGGTTTGCTGATCAGTTGAAGCCTCGTCCATACACAGAACACGTGTACAGTCTCTCCCCGCTGTGAATGGTGTGATGTTTATTCAAGCTGTGTAACTGGTTAAAGCTCTTTCCACAGTCAGTGCTCTGGAACACTCTCACTCGGGTGTGTGTGTGTCTCGGTGCTTTTCCACTCACACTGATGTTTAAAATCTTGTGAAGTCAACAGATCGGTAAACCATTCTCCCTCTAGATTCAAAGACAATGACATTTAGGACCCGATGAATTGAGTGAGTCTGTGAGACCGAGACATGATGTTTGAGATTTCTGTCTGTAATTCCTCCTCTTCTAATATCCTGTAAAACAGTTTGGAAAAGACATTGCAGTCAGCAGAAGATCGAAATTCAGAACAGACAATTCTACTTACAATGGAACATTCTTCTTATGGTATGGAAACCATAACAAATCGGAGTTGCAGTCGGCCATTCGGCCCATCAAGCCTGCTCAACCATTCAATGAGATCATTGGCCGATCTACCTCAGCACCATTTTCCCACACTATCCCCCACATCCTTTGATATCTTCAATATCTAGAAACCTACGTATCTTTGTCTTGGAAAGACTTGATGACTGAGGCTCCACAGTCCTCTGGGGTATAGAATTCCAAAGCTTCACAACATCCTCGAGTGAAGAAATCCCTCCTCATCTCAGCTTTGTTTCCATTTTCTCACCTGTTCCCCATAACCTTCTTCAATCAGAAATCTATCCAACTAATCCATAAACATATTCAATGACCCTCGCCTTATAGTGATCCCTGTGGAAGAGAAATCCAGAGACTAACAACCATCTGATGGAAGAGATCATTGGAAATATATAACAGAGTTATTATACTATATTAAACAGCTAGAAATAATAACAAATGTGCTTTATTACAGAACTCTGAATAATCTATCGAATGTATACCATATAATAACACTAGACATATCATACGGGGTGGCACAGTAGCACAGTGTTTGGCACTGTTGCTTCACAGCGCCAGGGTCCCAGGTTCGATTCCCAGCTTGGGTCACTGTCTGTGTGGAGTCTGCACGTTCTCCCCGTGTCTGTGGGTTTCCTCCGGGTACTCCAGTTTCCTCTCACCAGTCCCGAAAGACGTGTTTGTTAGGTGAATTGGACATTCTGAATTCACCCTAAGTGTACCCGAACAGGCACCGGACTGTGGCGACTAGGGGCTTTTCACAGTAACTTCATTGCAGTGATAATGTAAGCCTACTTGTGACAATAATAAAGATTATTATTATGATTATCTCTGTCTGATATTAATTTATTGTCACTTTAAATGTCAGCCATGTTGGGGAAATCAGAACTTTAATTGTGAACATTAGGAAAGAGCCCATCCTTTTAGCCAGACAAATAAATGTGTCAAGCTGAGGGAGCAAAGGATGTCAATGTCTTCAAGAGAGAGAGAGACCTGGGCCAATCTTTCCAGAGTCTGCACCCTCCCTGGATTCACTTCCTTTCCCATCAGTTGTAGCAAGTGACCAATTGAAGGTGAGAATGAGAAATTAAATGGAAAGGGGCAGAAAAGAAAGTGTTTTACTCACAGATGTTAGAGACAGGAGAAGGTTTCAGTCTGTGTGAAGCTCAATCTTCAATCACTCCCATTGGCTACAGGACTAGAGTCCTTCTGGGCGTCCAACTCTTCCCATTGGTCAACGCCAATGCAGGGCGGTCAGGTGGTGGGCACTCCCTCGCACATGCTCAGTTCCCCCTCTCCTTTGGACATGCGTAGTCGCTGGCCGGGTGGGGGAGGGGAGGCCGGCGAGCGGCTTCTCGCTCTGGCCGGAGACGTCAGCCGGTTGCTTGGAAACGTTGTCTCGAGAAGGGACAACAATGAGTGGGGCCCCGGCGGGGAGCCCGCGCCGAGCCTGCGCACTGCAATGCAGAGACGTCACCGCCGAGCAAAATGATTCCTATTGGCTGATTCAGGCTCTCACACAATGAAAGGTTCTGGTTTACCCAGCAGGTGGCTGACGTTTAAGGAGACAATAAATTAATATCGGCAGTGAACAGGCATCTGTCAATCAGCCTGAATCAGCACCTTCAGGAGAATTGGGAGAGTGAATATTAGATACAGCAGAGTGAGAATGGAGGGAGAGTGTGTGGGATGGAAATTTACACCTTTTGGGGAATGAGAGAGGAAAGAATGTTTCAGAGAAACTACAATTGTCTGTTCTGAATTTCTATCCTGGACTGACAGTGATACATTTTTAAAACTCCTTTTACAGGATATCAGAAGGAGAGGATTTGCAGACAGAAACCTCACACCAAACATCAGCTGCAGATCTGCTCTATTCATTAGCCTTTCATCGTTGGATAACCATTTGTCTATTCTGTCTGCTGCAGAAAATGTTATGAATCAATTTGACTGGAAGAGTACTGAGATACACACACATCTGAGTAATCGTGTTCCAGTGCACAGAATGGGGAAAGAGCTTTAATCAGTTATATAGCTTGAAGAAAACATAAAGAATTGGTGCAGGGAAAGACCAAACACGAGTTGTGTGTGGACAAGGCTTCAACAAATGAATTGAATGTTGAGAGGCAGAAAGACACCTGCAAGGAGAAACAATGGAAATACGGGGAATGTGGGAAAGGATTCATATCCCCTACTGAAGCTGGAAATTCACCAGTCCTGGTGGGTATTTTTCATCCTATATTAAATTGTAAGTCATTGTTTTGTATTTACTTTATTTTTTCATGGATGTGGGCGTCGCTGGCTTGGCCAGCATTTATTGCCCATCCCTGAGGACATGTAAGAGACAACCGCATTACTGTGGGGCTGGAGTCACATGATCGCCAGACCAGGTAAGAATGACAGATTTCCTTCCCTAAAGGACATGAGTGAACCAGATGGGTTTTTACAACAATTGACAATGGCTTCATGGTCATCATTGGACTTTTAACTAAAGATTTTTATTTAATTCAAATTCCACCATCTGCCCTGGTGGGTTTCGAACCCAGGTCCCCAGAGCATCACCCTGGCTCTCTGGATTACTAAAACAGCGACAATACCACTACGTCACTGTCTCCACATAATGAGGGGAGGGACTTTGTTGATTTATTGTTTAAATATATAGTATTCTTTTAAATTTTTAAATTTAAAGGGTTTACTCATGGCAGGAGAGCACAAAGCCATGGTTTGGTCCTCTTGCTCCATGTGGGAATCCAGGTGCATTTCCAGTTCCCGGGACCAGCATTGTGTGCAGGAAGTGTGTCCAGCTGCAGCTCTTGGAAGCTCGGGTATCAGAGCTGGAACGGCGGCTGTGGAGCATCCACGAGTCTGAGAGCATCGTGAGGCATGTTCAGAGAGGTGGTCACACCGCAGCTGAAGGAACTTGAGGAAGGAAGGGAATGGGTGACCGCCAGGCAGTCCAAGAGAAAGAGGCGGGTATTTCAGGAGTCTCCTGGGGTCCCGCTCGCTAATCGGTATTCCATTTTGGAGGCTGATAAGGCTGGTTCCTCCGGGGAGTATGAACAGAGGCAAGTTTCTGGCACCACAAGCAGCCTGTCTGTACAGGAGAGGGGAAAGAGAGGAAGAGCAATAACAATAGGGCATCCTATTGTATCTGGAAAATCACAGATATGTCAACCAGTATTTTAATCAAAGTTCTACCCAGGTGTCTTTTAATAGCCAGGAGAAAAATGGACAAAATACAATCTTTATTGAACAAAGTTAATCCGTAAATTAACCCAAGTTTGTATACAAGAAATATCCAGGATTCGGCTATACTACCCCCAAAGGTGGCTGGATTGAACTGTAGATCCAATCCTCCAGCCTCTCTGGTCCATCATCACTAAGTTAGTCTCAATGGCAGCTTCCTCCCTCCTTCCTTCTCTGGTCAGTCTGGGGTTGGTCAGGGTCATCTCCCACATCAGGTTTTCGCTGCTGGTGTGCTTTGGACATCTATTTTCATCCTCCTTCCTCCCCGCCTTTTCCAGAAACTACTCTGGCTTCTGGCCAATGAGCTCTCGGGAGAGGGTCACAACAGCCAATGGGTTTCTTGATGTCTGCTTGACAGGACACTGGGCCCCGCCCCCAGGTGTCCACCTCTGTGGTGTCTGCTGGCACATAACCTGTTTTCCTGGGTGCACAAGAGTCTGGCTCGATCTGGGACACTGACAATGGGCTTGTGCAATGAATAGAGTGCAATGATCTGTTGATGGCGAGTTGGTAGGGCAGTTCCAGACATGTCGGAGTCTGTATATTCGAACTTGACCAAGTTCGAATTCCCAGCAGGCCATTTGCTGGTGCTGACTCGTTTAACTTAAAGTGTCCATTTCTTTAATTTCGGATATCCAATTTTAATGGAGCTTAAAACTAGGCCGGCTATGTTACCACAGTCCCTCCTTTTGATTCAGTGAGCATCAGTGAACATTTAAGGGTCAATAAATTAATATCGGCCAGAGATAGGTCGAGAGTTGTTATATGGTACAGTTTAGATATATTATTTATGGTTCTGTACAGTACATATAATTTTTATTTCTCGTATTGTAATATTGTACTATAACTACGTCATATATTTTCAGTAATCTGTTACCTCAGAGGGTTGTTAATCTCGGGATTTCTCTTCCTCAGGGGCCAGTGGAGTCTGGAGGTCATTGAATATATTCAAGGATGAGTTAGACAAATTTCTTTTTTTAATTTGAAGTACCCAGTCTTTTTTTTCCCTTTGGACATGTGCAGTTCCGGGCCATCTGCCCGCATGGCAGATGGAGCGAATTCTCCAGCATGGGGGATATTGGGAGCTGCGGCCGCCATTACTCATCCGGAGCCCAGTCTCCACCTCCTGGACTGGGATGAAAAGTGGAGGGGTGGGCATTGACCACAACCTTACACGAAGCACATGTGGATAGTCACTGGATTGGATTTTGACTCTTGCCCACCCTGACCAAAACATTTTTGAACTTAAAAGTACCCAATTCATTTTTTATCCAATTAAACGTCAATTTAGTTTGGCCGATCCACCTACACGGCATATCTTTGGGTTGTGGATATGGGACCCACGGAGACACGAGGTGAATGTGCAGATTCATGAGCCGGAGCCGGAATCAAACCTCGGCGCCGTGAAGTTAGACAGATTTCCGATTGACGAGGGAGTTGAGTGTCATGGGGAACAGGTCGGAAAATTAAGTGAAAGTGAAGATGAGGAGTGAATTCTTCTTTCGAGGATGCGGTGAAGCTTTGGAATTCTCTACTCCAGACGTCTGTCAGCAAGTATTTTCCATTTCGCGATTGATAGGTTTCGAGATAGTGAAGATTGATGGAACCATCAATTCACCAGACACGTGCTTTAAGATACGAACAGTGGTTTTAATCTACTTGCAACAGATCCAGCCTGTTCCGCGTTGAACTCTCGATGAACTGAATGACTGGCTCTGAGCATCGGTATTTATACAGCAGTCCAGGGGGTAGAGCCCTGTACAAACTCCTAAACATTCCCAGCGCTACTCCCCCTAGTGGTCGGGCAACGCAACTGCACTTACAAATGCATGGTCTCATGTATATACAATACAGTGTGAATTACGGAGTTACATTCACCACATTCACCCCCTACAAAATAATCAAGTCCAGCGGGGGTGGTGGTTCATAAATTGAGTCTGTCCGGTGGTCGAACTGTCCGCTGCGATCTGCGGAGCACCGGGGTTGCAGCCTCCTGCGGTGGCTGGACGGGTGTTGTGGGTTGGGGTACGATGGCGGACTCCAGGGAAGATCTCGTCCAAGCTCCATACACGTCTGGTTGGACTGGGGGCGCTGGGGGTTAGCTGGTGCGGGTGCGCGGTACAGGTGGAGCGAACTAGTGGGCTCGGGAGCGCGAGGGGGCGGCTGGGTGGGGTCTAGGGTGAGGGGTGCATCTGTAGTGATAGAGGGGATGCTGGATCCGGCGGGTGCAAGGTCCCGGAGGGATACGGTGTCCTGACACCGTCAGGGAACTCGACAAAGGCGTACTGGGGGTTGGAGTGAAGCAGGCGCACCTTCTCTACAAGGGGGTCGGTTTTGTGCGCCCTGACGTGCTTCCTGAGGAGTACAGGGCCCGGTTTCTTCAGCCATGCCGTGAGAGAGAACCCCGTGGTAGTGCCCCTGGAAAAACTAAAGAGCCGCTCGTGAGGGGTCTGATTGGTCGCTGTGCATAAGAGGGACCTGATAGAGTGGAGCGCATCTGGGAGGACTTCCTGCCAATGGGAGACTTGGAGATTCCTGGACCGGAGGGTCAGTAGGACGGTCTTCCAGACCGTCGCATTCTCCCTCTCCACCTGCCCGTTCCCCCTGTGGTTGTAGCTGGTAGTCCTGCTCGAGGCGATGCCCTTGTCGACCAGGTACTGACGCAGTTCGTCGCTCATGAAGGACGAACCCCGGTCGCTGTGCACGTAGCTGGGGAAACCAAATAGGGTGAAGATACTGTGCAGGGCCCTAATGACTGTGTGGGAGGTCATATTGGGGCACGGGATAGCAAATGGGAAGCGGGAGAACTCATCTATGGCGTTTAAGAAGTAAACGTTCCTGTTAGTTGAGGGGAGTGGCCCTTTGAAATCGACCGCGAGGCGTTCAAAGGGCCTAGAAGCCTTGACCAGGTGGGCCCTGTCTGGTCTATAGAAGTGCGGTTTGCACAGATCGGGCAGTCTCTGGTGACGGCTTTTACCTCCTCAGTGGAGAAAGGCAGATTTCGGGCTTTGATGGAGTGGGCGAGCCGGGTGACCCCCGGGTGGCAGAGGTCGTTGGGCGATCTGGTTTACCATGTCTGCAATCCTGGGGAGGGGATACGCGTCAAGGAGCGTAAATCTATTTATGGTCTGACTATAGTCGACAACCATACGGAATTTTTCTCCGGTCTTGACGACCACCACCTGAGCTCTCCAGGGGCTGTTGCTGGCCTCTATGATCCCCTCACTGAGAAGCCTTCGGACCTCCGATCGGATGAACACCCTATCCTCCAGGCTGTACTGCCTGCTGCGAGTGGCTACGGGTTTACAGTCCGGGGTGAGGTTGGCAAAGAGAGGAGGGGGGAGATTCGCAACGTGGCTGGGCTGCAGATAGTGAGTGGGGCCAGGGGTCCGCCGAAACTGAGGGTGAGACTCTTGAGATTACACTGGAAATCAAGGCCTAATAAGAGTGGGGCGCAGAGTTCGGGCAGGACGTAGAGCTGGAATTTGGCATAGCTAGCGCCTTGGATTGTGAGCGTCGCGGCGGTGTGCCCTTGGATCTGGACAGAGTGGGAGCCCGAAGCGAGGGAGATAGTTTGCTGCGCGGGGAAAACGGGGAGCGAACAGCGTCTTACCAGATCTGGGTGTATGAAGCTCTCAGTGCTCCCGGAGTCGAAAAGGCACGGCGTGCTGTACCCGTTAATTTGGACCGTCGCCATCGAGTTTCGCAGATGCTTCGGGCGCGATTGGTCCAGGGTGACTGCGCTGAGTTGCGGGTCGTCGGCGGCTCGATCAGCTGTGCTGGAGTGGCCCCGTGATGACTGCCCTCTGAGTTCGTAGTCGTCGAGGTGAGTTTCAGAGTTTGAAGGGGATGGATCCCAAGATGGCTGCCCCCATGAGTCGCACATGGCCGGCCACATGGAGGAGGATTGCAAAGATGGCCGCCCCCATGAGTCGCACATGGCCGGCCGCATGGAGGAGGATTGCCAAGATGGCTGCCCACATGAGTCGCACATGTCGGGCGGGGGCGGAGTCGGCATACAGGCTGCAGCATTTCGGGGCCTGTGGGCCTGTGAATTCAGGGAACGAGTGCTTTGAGCCGTGGGAGGGTTAGAGGCTGGGGCTTTCATCGCTAGAAACACTCTGGCATAGTGTCCTTTTCACCCGCAGCTGCTGCAGGTCGCGTTGCGGGCTGGGCAGTGCTGACGCGAGTGCTGATCCTGGCCGCAAAAGTGGCAGGCTGGAGCAGCATTGTGGCTGGGTGGCCGCGTGGCGCAGGCCTGGGGGAGTCGCTGGTCGGGGGCCCATGACGGGGTCGCGGGGTCCGCGGGGAACGAGGTGAGGCTGCGGAAGGAGACCTCCATAGTGGTAGCAAGTTCAACAGTCGCTTCAAGATTTAGGGCCCCCTTTTCCAGCAGTCGTTGGCGCACGTAATTTGACCTAAGGCCTGCAACAAGGTATCGCGTACAGCAAGTTCTCTATGTTCTGCCGCAGTAACCGCCTGGTAATTACAGTCACTAGATAAAGTTTTAAGCTCTCTCAGGAATTCTGCGAGCGGTTCCGTAGGCCGCTGGCGGTGAGTAGTAAACACGTGTCGCGCGTAGACCTCATTTACAGGCCTTACATACATTTTGTCGAGTAGCGCTAGGGCTTCAGTATACGAACCGGCGCAGTTTAATTGAGTAGAGATTCTGTGGCTCACCCTCGCGTGCAGTAGGCTCAGTTTCTGCTCCTCTGTTGTTTCGGCTGTGCTTGCTTCCGCCAGGTAGGCTTTAAAACACCGCAGCCAATGAGAAAAAAATTCTTTTGCCTCTGCATCCTGTGGGTCGAGTTCCAGTCGCTCAGGCTTGAGGGCTGATTCCATGATTGATCCTGACTGTTTCTTAAGTCGATTAAATTGATGGAACCATCAATTCACTAGACATGTGCTTTAAGATATGAACAGTGGTTTTAATTACTTATAACAGAGCCAGCCTGTTCCGCGTTGAACTCTCGATGAACTGAATGACTGGCTCTGAGCATTGGTATTTATACAGCAGTCCAGGGGGAGGAGTCATGGGCGGAGCCAAGGGTGGAGCCCTGTACAAACTCCTAAGCATTCCCAGCGCTACTCCCCCTAGTGGTCGGGCAACGCAACTGCGCTTACAAATGCATGGTCTCATGTATATACAGCACAGTGTGAATTACGGAGTTACATTCACCACAAAGATATCAAGGGATATGGGAGATAGTGTGGGAAAATAGTGTTGAGATCGGCAATTGAGCTCAACAAAGGGTTCAGCAAGTTTAATGGGCCAAATGGCTGACTGCAGCTCCTATTTGTTATGGTCTCTGTGTCCAGGACAGGAAGCAGTGAGCAGGGATCTGTCAATCAGCCTGAATCCGCACCTTCAGGAGAATTGGGAGGGTGAATATTAGATACAGCAGAGTGAGAATGGAGGGAGAGTGTGTGGGATGGAGATTTACAGCTTTTGGGAAGAGAGAGGGAAGAATGTTCCATCGGAAGCAGAATTGTCTGTTTTGAATTCCTGTCCTGTACTGACAGTGATGACTTTTGTCAATTGTTTTTCCAGGATATTAGAAGAGGAGGAATTACAGACAGAAATCTCAAATGTTACGTCTTGATCTGACAGAATCACTTGATTCCTTGGGACACACAAGCAGGTGAGAGTGTTCCAGAGCACTGACTGTGGAAAGAGCTTCAACCAGTTACACTGTCTGAAAAAAACATCACACCATTCACAGCGGGGAGGGACTGTACACGTGTTCTGTGTGTGGGTAAGGTTTCGATTGTCCAACCTGGAGAGACACAAGGAGAACCAAAACATGGAGAAACCGTGGAAATGTGGAGATTGTGGGAAGGGATTCGTTCAGTTATCCGGCCTGAAGACACACCAGCGAGTTCACACTGGGGAGAAACCGTTCACCTGCTCTCAGTGTGGGAAGGGATTCGTTCAGTTATCCGGCCTGAAAACACACCAGCGAGTTCACACTGGGAAGAAACCGTTCACCTGCTCTCAGTGTGGGAAGGGATTCGGTGATTCCTCCAACCTGCGGACACACCAGCGAGTTCATACTGGGGAGAAACCGTTCACCTGCTCTCAGTGTGGGAAGGGATTCAGTCAATTATCCCACCTGCAGACACACCAGCGAGTTCACACTGGGGAAAGGCCGTTCACCTGCTCTCAGTGTGGGAAGGGATTCACTCGGTTATCCCACCTGCAGACACACCAGCGAGTTCACACTGGGGAAAGGCCGTTCACCTGCTCTCAGTGTGGGAAGGGATTCAGTCATTTATCCAGTCTGCTGACACACCAGCGAGTTCACACTGGGGAGAAACCATTCACCTGCTCTCAGTGTGAAAAGAGATTCACTCAGTTGTCCAACCTGCAGACACACCAGCGAGTTCACACTGGGGAAAGGCCGTTCACCTGCTCTCAGTGTGGGATGGGATTCACTCGGTTATCCACCCGGCAGAGACATCAACGAATTCACACTGGGGAAAGGCCGTTCACCTGCTCTCAGTGTGGGAAGGGATTCACTCAGTTATCCAGCCTGCAGAGACATCAACAAGTTCACACTGGGAAACCGCGTCCGTTCAGCTGCTCTCAGTGTGGGAAGGGATTTTTTCAATTATCCACCCTGAAGAAACATCAGAGGGCTCACACTGGGGAGATGCCGTTCACCTGCTCTCAGTGTGGGAAAGGATTCAGTTACTCATCCAGCCTGCAGACACACCAGCGAGTTCACACTAGGGAGAGGCCGTTCACCTGCTCTCAGTGTGAGAAAGGATTCAGTTGCTCATCCCACCTGCAGAGACACCAGCGAGTTCACACTGGTGAAAGGCCGTTCACCTGCTCTCAGTGTGGGAAAGGATTCAGTTACTCACCCAGCCTGCAGAGACACCAGCGAGTTCACTCTTGGAAGAGGCCGTTCACCTGCTCTGTGTGTGGGAAGGAATTCTGTGTTTCCTGGCAGTTACTCAGTCACGAACAACTTCACAAGTGATAATGGGGTCGATTCTGCTGTTACTGTTTCTGCTTCAGTTACATCCAGGACGGCATTTTGTTCATTCTGACAGTTGGTGTTGGAGGGAATTAAAGTTGAGTCCTGGAGACTGTGGTGAACTTTAAGGAAAAGTCTTTGTTTCACATGTATGTGGACATACAGAGGCTCGGGCCTGAATGCTGCAGGTCCCAACGAGTCTGTCTCTCCCCCATTGTACATTGCAATGACCAGTTGTACTGTCCGATGTCGTATTGATATGTTAATTGTTTTTACAGAGTACAGATAGTTGGATAAATGTAAAACTTAATATTAACATTGATTTGTTTTGGCAGCACCATGGCGCAGTGGGTTACCCCTGTTGCCTCACGGCGCCGAGGTCCCAGGTTCGATCCCGGCTCTGGGTCACTGTCCGTGTGGAGTTTGCACATTCTCTCCGTGTCTGCGTGGGTTTCGCCCCCACAACCCAAAGATATGCAGGCTAGGTGGATTGGCCATGTTAAATTGTCCCTTAATTGGAAACTTTAAATTGGGTACACTAAATTTATTTTTTTTTTAAACATAGATTTTTTGTTTTATTGAATGCTGGATGGTCCGTATAATCACATTAAGTACAGAAATTATTTGAAACAAACCTGATAATTGCATCTCCGGCCGATTCTTGGCCCCCATTTAGCATTTCAAAGGGTTGTTCTAACTGTGATGTGGTGTTAACGGCCTCCCCTCCATGTTCATCCGAAGATAACCATCTTTCTGGATTTCTGAGCAGTCTGTCTGTCTCAGTGCAGTTTCCCTGATTATTTTGCTAATTCAAATGGGTTTTTCAGACTTTTGCCATTGTGGGTGTAGATGGCCTGTGTTGATTGCTGCCTGCCTGGATGTCTGAATTAACCGTCCCTATTTTCTAGTGAGGTATGACTTGCCTTTGTGCGTTTGTACATTTATCACATGATTAAACGGAGATGTGAATGGACATGTGAATAAATATACATATAGAAAAACATGGGCCCCGATATTTTCCCACAACAGGCCCCCCTGGATCAAAAATAGATCCAAGATCGCCATGAACCGATATCTGTCGTGGTGCACCCCGCTTGTGTAATAAACTATACCTTGTGGATATCGTTGCCGATCCTCATGGAAGCTCTCCTTCCTCGATCATAATTGAGGACACGGTGCTGGATCCTTCAGGTGGCCTGGCCTCCAGATCACGGAAAGTGTCCTCAACCACCCGCTGTGAGTAACAGCCATTAACCTTTTCCCTTCCCGCTGTCATATGCGAACACCTTTAAGAAATAGGTGTTTATTGAATAGCTGTAGTAGGTGTACCTTTATGAAATGGGTGTTTGTCAGATAGCTGCAGTGATGTCAGAGTGTGGGTGGAGCTGGGCTGTCTGTCTTACACTTTCGTTTTTGAGCAGGCAGCTACAGTATATTTTAGTTTCCTTTTGAGAGCCGGATAGCCGCAGGAAAAGCAAACATCTGTATAAGGGGCAGCAGGGTAGCATGGTGGTTAGCATAAATGCTTCACAGCTCCAGGGTCCCAGGTTCGATTCCCGGCTGGGTCACTGTCTGTGCGGAGTCTGCACGTCCTCCCCCTGTGTGCGTGGGTTTCCTCCGGGTGCTCCGGTTTCCTCCCACAGTCCAAAGATGTGCGGGTTAGGTGGATTGGCCATGCTAAATTGCCCGTAGTGTCCTAATAAAAGTAAGGTTAAGGGGGGGTTGTTGGGTTACGGGTATAGGGTGGATACGTGGGTTTGAGTAGGGTGATCATGGCTCGGCACAACATTGAGGGCCGAAGGGCCTGTTCTGTGCTGTACTGTTCTATGTTCTATGTAAGGCTCTATCTCTGCAATCTAAAGACTGTCACCAGATCATTTGAGGATTTCAAAGTGATAACTGCTCTCAGTAGTGAATTTAAATCTGATCTCTGTGTTGAAAAGGGTCTTTTGTCTTATGGATGTTGTAAGGAAAGACTAAGGGTTACTTATAGAGTACAGTATTCTTTCGGGGGAGTATTTTAGTTGATGGTTGCTAAGCTGTTTATTGTCTGTGTTTAAAAATGTTAATGGGATTCATAGAATAAACATTGTTTTTGTTTAAAAATACTCTTGGTTCTCTGTTGCACCACACCTGTAAAGTGGGCCCTTGTACTCCCCATAACCACACTCTATTAAAAGTTGTGGGTCAGGTGAACTCCATGATACACTTTGGGGTTCTCTAAACCCTGGCCCATAAGAAATTGGGAGCTCGAGGGGGATAAAAATCTATCTATTGGGTTGACTTTGTGAACTTAAAGACAGTGAGGGGTGAGCATATTGTGGTTGTTTTTCAGGTGTGGTATACCAGTTTAAGTAGGAGTGTGTTGTGCACAATGGCTCTTTCAGAGGTTCTGAAATTTTTGGAGGTGGAGACGGTCACACGCAGTACCTTACGAACAGAGACTAAAAATAGGCTTTTAGATTTCCCAAAAACATTGCAGTTAACATCACCTGACAGAATACAAAAAGAAACGGTACTTAAATTGCCTGAGATACAGTCTGACTCATTAGAAATGGCAAAAAGTCAGTTTCAAATCAAGCAACTTGAACATGAAAAAGAATTAAAGCTGCTTGAATACGCAATGAGAGAAAAAGAAAGAGAAAAGGAGATACAGATCATGGAAAAACAAAGAGAGAGATGAAAGGGAAAAAGAGAGAGAGTTTGAACTTAGAAAAAGGCCATGAAACATGACAGTCAGTTAAATTTGGCGGATGTAAAGGGAAATATAGTTGGAGGATAGTGATGAGGATAAATAGAAAGAGCATCATAGTCGAAGGCTTGGTGGGGATCTCTTTAAATACGTCCAAGCATTGCCACGGTTTGATGAGAAGGAGGCAGAAGCCTTTTTCATTTCATGTGAGAAGGTGGCTGTACAAATTCAATGGCTACCGATCATGTGGGCATTACTGATTCGAACAAAGCCGGTAGGTAGGGCTAGTCTGGTAGGTAGAGCTAGTGAAGTGTTTGCATCACTACCGGAGGCGGTATCTGGGAGGTATGAGGAGGTGAAAAAATCCATTTCCGGTGCGTATGAACTAGTGCCTGAAGCCGACAGACAAAGGTTTAGAAATTTAAGGAAAGAACCTGGTCAAACACACATGGAGTTTGAAAGGATCAAACAGAATAACTTTGATAGGTGGCTAAGGGCTTTGAAAATAGACCAAACGTATGAAGCTCTCAGAGAAATTAGACTTTTGGAGAAGTTTAAAAATTCAATTCCTGATGTAGTGAGAACTCATGTGGAAGAGCAGAGGGTTAAAACTGCGAGGTTAGCAGCATAAATGGCAGATGATTATGGATCAGTTCATAAGTCAAAGCTTGGTTTCCGACATCAGTTTCAGCCGGTGAGGGATAGAAACTGGGGAAAAGAGAAATACTCAAGTGTTAGAGGTAAAGGAGATCTGATAGGAGATAATAAGGAGAGTGCACCTCAGATTAAGAAAGAAATCCAGGAGGGTGGAAGAGAAATGAAAAGTTTCAAATGTTTTCACTGTAATAAACTAGGCCATGTAAAGTCACAGTGCTGGTGGTTAAAGAAAAGCACTGGGAAGGCTGATGTGGTAAAACAGGAGAAGACAGTGGGGTTCGTTAAAGTGGTGAAAGAAAGCCCAAGTGAAGTGAAGGAGGTACAAAAGATTGTACAGCCTGATCAAGAGGTAATTGATAAGAAGTTGCCAGATCTCTTTAAAGAATTTACTTGTGTGGGTGAAGTTTACTCAAATGTATGAGAAGGAGCAGGTAAAGAAGTCACAATTTTAAGAGTTACGAGGGCTGGTCAATCTTTAATGGTAAGGGATGAGGAATTATGTAGTTTAGGAAAAATATTGCCAGTAGAGATGGTAATATGTGGAATTCAGGGTGAGAAGAGTAGTGTTCCATTATATAAGGTAAGGTTGCAAAGTCCAGTGAAGAGTAGTGAAGTGGTAGTAGGAGTAATAGAGAAACTATTTTGTCCAGGAATACAGTTTATCTTGGGTAATGATATAGCTGGATCACATGTGGGAGTGACGTCTACTGTGGTTGATAAGCCAGTGGAAAATCAGACAACTGAAGTGTTGAAGGAAGAATATCCTGGGATTTTTCCAGATTATGTAGTAACAAGGTCATAAAGTCACAGGTTAAGACAAGAGGAGAAATCAGAGTGAAGATGAAGTTGAAGTTAAATTATCAGACACGTTTTTGATCAGATTGTTGGAAAAGAACAAGTAAAGTGGAGGATGAGGCGGATATTTTTAGTTCAGGAAAATTGGCGGAGTTACAACAGAAAGATATAGAAATAAAACGGATGTATCAGAAAGCTTACACAGAAGAGGAATCTGAGTGCATACTGGAGTGTTATTACTGTAAAAATGAAGTCTTGATGAGAAAATGGAGACCTTTACATATGTCATGTGCGAGTAAAAAATGGGTGTTTATCGAATAGCTGTAGTAGGTGTACCTTTATGAAATGGGTGTTTGTCAGATAGCTGCAGTGATGTCAGAGTGTGGGTGGAGCTGGGCTGTCTGTCTTACACTTTTGTTTTTGAGCAGGCAGGTAGTGTATTTTAGTTTTGCTTTGAGAGCTGGATAGCCGCGGGAAAAGCAAACCGCTGGATAAGGATTTCTCTCTGCAATTTAAAGACTGTCTCCAGATCATTTGAGGATTTCAAAGTGATAACTGCTCTCAGCAGTGAATTTAAATCTGATCTCTGTTTTAAAAAGGGCCTTTTGTCTTCTGGGTGTTGTAAGGAAAGATTAAGGATTACTTATAGAGTACTGTATTCTTTGGGGGGAGTATTTTAGTTGATGGTTGCTAAGCTGTTTATTGTCTGTGTTTAAAAATGTTAATGGGATTCATAGAATAAACATTGTTTTTGTTTTAAAATATTCTTAGTTCTCTGTTGCACCATACCTGTAAAGCGTTCCCCATAACCACACTCTCTGTTAAAAGTTGTGGGTCAGGTGAACTCCATGATACACTTTGGTGTTCTCTAAACACTGGTCCATAACACCACTCCCTGTGGGCGACTAGTGGGATTTGCAGGAGGACAGTCTAAGGTTTTCTCCACTTACGCTGTAGGCAGCACATAACCGTTGCCCATACCAGCATTATGCCTGTACCGATAGTCATTCCTATTCGGATTACCTCCCACCCGTCTGTAAGTCGGTTGCCTGCTGCCCCGGGAACACATATGTCCCACCAATGTTGTGTTCCGGAGAGTCCCACCTGAATGACGGTCTGGATAGCTGAGCCCACCTGGATCTTTCCTTTCCTTATCTGATTTGTCGACTGCCCTGACATTCTCCTGAGCGAGCTCTGTTGCTCCGTGCATAGCCTATCGGACTGTGCTGCCTGGTGTCTTGTCCATGTAAAGTGAGTCATCCCACCAGGCCCCAAATAGGTAGCCTGATGTACCTCCGGGAGGTCAAATTCCCTCAGTGTTAACGAGTCCGTTACCTGCAGACAGAAGCTGTGGCTGCTACCACATAGGAGGCCTCCCGCGATTATCCCCACCTCCGGCTGTGTGGGTCCGACCTGTATGGGCTTAAAAGCTTCTTTCAGTGGCATAACATTGACCGTAACGTTGCTGTGGATTGACAAGGGTTCGAGAGTCCGACAGGTACACACTATGTAATGTGCTGAATTGGAACAGCATTCTGCGGTGCTCATATGTGCCAGGTCATTATGATGGGCTCAGTATCGTCTAGATCCGGTCCGGTAAACCCAACCCTCCTGCACGGTTCCCAATGACTCAAACCTAGAGCTGTCCTTAAAGGTTCCCTTGGATGGGTTTTCCTGGGGGACTGCGAGATTAAACTTTATCCCTCCCTCAGTGGGTCCACCCCCTGGCCTGGTAACCACCAGTTTGTTCCTGTCCCTGTGGATGTGAAGGAGGTTTATTTTGTATAGGGGGGTGAATAAGTGCCGTGGGATTGGCCCGAACCTAAAATCCTCTATGTGCCCCGGATACAGTCAATTGAATCTCCTGCAAGAGTGTCACAGGCCCCTCCCTTTGCTTGTGCTTGAATGGTGTTAATTATACCCATAGATACATCGTCCAGGACTCACAGAAGCTCTTCTCCCTGTAAATTTATGGAAGCCAGTGCGTCCCATATACCCCATATTGTAGCCCTTTTCCGACTTCCGCGGCTACCCAGGAGGCATAACTGTTTGTCTCCGCCAGCTGCACCGAGTTCAGGACCGAGTTTGCACAACCAAATAATCCTCCGATGTCCCCTAAAGTGCTCCTTTCACCTCGCCTGCGTACCCTAGATTCTGGGGTTATTTTATTGTGGGACTGAAAACAGGCTGAGAAGATACACATAGGCCAGGAACAGAAACTATCTCATGAAACCCTGGCTGGAATCGATACTGACCATCTGCAAAAGCACCCAAGTCAAGGCACAGACCTGTTACTGTTACATGGACTTTGTGATTACCCACTCCAAAGACGATGAATATGTAACAAATGTCCAGACTCAGGTGATCAACTTTGCAGCAGGAGGAAGAACAGACAAAATAAGCCATCAGACTCCTTAATGAGAGAGTCACACAAGGGGAGATTCAGATTTTTTTTTGTAAATTTAGAGTACCCAATTCATTTTTTCTAATTGAGGGGCAATTTAGCGTGGCCAATCCACCTACCCTGCACATCTTTGGGTTGTGGGGGCGAAACCCACGCAAACACGGGGAAAATGTGCAAACTCCACACAGACAGTGACCCAGAGCCGGGATCGAACCTGGCACCTCGAGGCTGCAATACTAACCCATTGCGCCATCATGCTGCCCTGTCAATGGGTCTTGATTGAATCACCGTGGATATACAGGAATATCCTGCCTTTCCCATTAACAAGTTGGGGTCTGGCTGGGAGAGTGGCTTGTGGCCAGCATATACATATGATTCAATCCATGCTTCTCAGTAAAAAAAATCAGCATCAAACAGATATTAGAATCATAGAATTTACAGTGCAGAAGGATGCCATTCGGCCCATCAAGTCTGCACCGGTCCTTGGAAAGAGCAGCCTACTCACGTCCACATCTCCACCCTATAACTGCAACCCAGTAACCCCACTGAACCTTTTTGGACACGAAGGACAATTTAACAGGGCCAATCCATCCAGCCTGCACATCTTTGGACTGTGGGAGTTACCCCACACAGAGACGGGGTTAATGTGCAGACTCCGCACAGACAGTGAACCAAGACGGGAATCGAACCTGGGATCCTGGAGCTGTGAGCAACTGTGCTAACCACAATGCTACCGTGCTCCCTTCAGCGATATCCTGGGAGGTCCCCAGGCACAACCATCGCAAGAAGAAAGGAAAAAATCAAATTACTACGGATGCTGGAATCTGCAACCAAAGAGCAGCCTGGGTTTCGAACCCAGAGAAGACATCCACAGTGAGTGAGCAAAGCCCGCCAGCCTCTTTTTCTAAGGGCGGGTAAAACCCAAAGCTCAGCTGAGACTGTGTCGGATTTTCTTGTGCAATAGAATTGTGAGTAAAATTGTGTTTAACTGTGAAGCTGTTTTGTCCTTTGTTCATCTCCCAAATAAAGGCACCTGAGTAAAACTTTTGAGTAAGTAAACTGGTCGAATGCATCAGAGGTTTCAAAAGTACAACATTTACTGACTGCCATTGTTTTATCCCGGCTGACAGTACATCATTCTTCTTTAATTGTCATTTCAAAACTTTAATTACCGATGCACAAGATGACATGTACAGATGGAACACAAGGGACATCTTCAGCCAATCACAACATTGATTGCTGTTCGCTGGAACATGAAATGGACAGTGAGGTGAAATAGTCCCAAAAGCTGCTCCTGTGTAATTTAAAAATTTCAAAACCCACCAACCTGATCACTGTGCCTCCTGTGAAATGTACAACACAAGGATCACATTCATCAGTCATTGAAAATGACTCACTTCAATTTGTAAAAACATTGATAGTTAATCTTCTTCGGAATTAAAATTTTGATCACAATTTGAATAGTTTCCAATTTTTGTTGATCTTTTTGCGAAGTGAAACTATCACGTTTGCTGAACATACACAAACTTCCCTGTTTCATACTGGACAGGAACATCAAAACGTACTCATCTGTAACTATGAGGCAAAGCTTTCTCGTTCCGATTTGTTGTTAAACATTAGCACAATACGTCATCTCACAGCCGTGTGACATTTACACTTCCACAAGTTTAGAATGAGATTATTTCTTCCCAGGCTCCACAGTGGGTGAGAGAGGGGCAAGCAGCAGGATTTTACCCAAACTCTACATTCACCCGCTGCCTGCAGAATGCGGAGACTGCAGCTTCAATCAGCGGGTTACTGCCCATCCCGGGGACACTCCATCCAGGAGCAAACCTCCCAATACACCGAGCACAGGCTCAGAAACATGCAGGTAGATTATATTCAGCTCACTTAACTTCCCAGCAACATTTCCACAATTCCTCAATGAGTGGCACTACCTTTTGAGCTTCTTCTGTTTTATTCAGCTCCTGTGAACTCAATGGACTGAATAATTTCAGTTAGAAGTTTTCTTGTCATCACGCCCAAGATTTGGAACCAGACCTTTTGAGCTTCTTCTGTTTTATTCAGCTCCTGTGAACTCAATGGACTGAATAATTTCAGTTAGAAGTTTTCTTGTCATCACGCCCAAGATTTGGAACCAGATCTGGGAGATAATTTTGTCTGTGTGGGCAATAAAAGCTGGCTCAACACCAGCCAGGTTTTCACTGCTTCACCATCTCTCTTCCTTTGCAGCCAATCACTGTCCATTTGTTCCTACCTCTGTGTTTATTGTTGACCTGCTACACTTGTAATTTTTCCAGCTCTCACGTGAAACTACAAATGTCACTGAACTGATTCTAGCAGAGCTCTTTCCTCTGAAACTGCGATACAGCTTCGTTGAACAGTTTGGTGGTCAACAATAATTCATCATTCCCTGACCGGGAATCAACCCCGGGCCGTGGCGGTGAAAGCGCCAAATCCTAACCACTAGACCACCAGGGAAACTGATGAGCAAAACTTAAACCGATTGACACTATATCATTCACCTATTATGTTCATGTCCGAGTTTCCATTAGAAATATACAAAATTACATGTTTAGAATGAATACAAGTGACATCTTCAGCCAATCACAACACCGATTGTCGTTTGCTCGAACATGAAAGCGACAGTGAGACGAAACAGCCCAACAAGCTGCTCATGTGTCACTTCCAACTTACAAAATCCACCAACCTTCTCACTGTGGTCCTGTGAAACTTGCAACGCAACATCCGGCGGACATTCATCAGTAATTAGTAATAACTCATTTCAATTGTTAAAAAGATTGTTTTTCGCAATTCCGTTTTGATCAAAATTTGAATAGTTTCCAATTTTTGTTTATTATTTTGCGAAGTGAACCTATCACGTTTGCTGAACATACACAAACTCCCCAGTTTCATACTGGCAGGAACATTAAAACGTACTCATCTGCATCTATGCGGCAAAGCTTCCTCTTTCCGGTTTGTTGTTAAACATTAGCACAATACGTCATCTCACAGCTTTGTGACATTTACACTTCCACAAGTTTTGAATGAGATTCTTTGTTGCCTGGCTCCACAATGGGTGAGAGAGGGACATACTGTGACCCCCTGGTTCTGGACACAGCCATCGTTGGTAACATCTTGGCAGCACGGTAGCATTGTGGATATCACAATCGCTTCACAGCTCCAGGGTCCCAGGTCCGATTCCAGCTTGGGTCACTGTCTGTGTGGAGTCTGCACATCCTCCCTGTGTGTGCGTGGGTTTCCTCCAGGTGCTCCGGTTTCCTCCCACAATCCAAAGATGTGCAGGTTAGGTGGATTGGCCGTGATAAATTGCCCTTAGTGTCTAAAATTGCCCTTAGTGTTGGGTGGGGTTACTGGGTTATGGGGATAGGGTGGAGTTGTTGACCTTGGGTAGGGTGCTCTTTCCAAGAGCCGGTGCAGACTTGATGGGCTGAATGGCCTCCTTCTGCACTGTAAATTCTATGATCTATGATCTTCCTTGCATCTACCCTGTCTAGTCCTGTTAGAATTTTATGAGTCACTGTGAGATCCCCCTCGTTCTTCTGAACTCCAGCGAGAAAAATCCGAACCTAGTCAATCTCTCCTCGTCATATGTGTCTCGCCATCCATGGATTCAGTCTGGTAAACCTTTGCTGCACTCCCTCGAGAGCAAGAACATTCTTCCTCAGAGAAGGAGACCAAACCTGCATACAATACACCAGGTGTGGCCTCACCAAGCCCTGTATAATAGCAACACCTCCCTGCTTCTATACTTGAAACCTCTCGCAATGAAGGCCAACATACCATTAACCATCTTTACCGCCTGCTGCACCTGCATGCTCACCTTCAGCGACTGGTGCACATGGACACCCAGGTCCCGCTGCACACATCACTCGTCCAATTTACAACCATTCAGGTAGTAATCTGTCTTCTTGTTTTTGCTCCCAAAGGGAATAACCTGGCATTTTACCCAATTATACTGCATCTACCATTGATTTGCCCATGCACCCAACCTGTCCAGATCATGCTGTAGGATCCCTGCATCCTCGTCACAAATCAATTCCCAAATCAATTCCCAAATCCGAATCAATGCTCCACATTGGGAAGGGGGTCAGCACCCGCAATGGAGGTTAGATGTGGAGCTTTTGTGAATTGAGGAGGTTTTTGAACGGGTGAGGGCGGCCATTCGGGGGTATGTGGAACTGAACGACACAGGGAAGGTCTCGGCAGCCACGTTGTGGGAAGCATTGAAGGCAGTAGTGAAGTGGGAGCTTATCTCGATTCGTGTACACAGGGAGAAGGTGGAGCGGCTGGAGATGGAAAGGCTAGTGGAGGAAGTCTTGCAGGTAAACAGGAAGTATTCAATGGCCCAGGAGGTGGGGCTGTTGAAGGAGAGGCAGAAGTTGCAGATGGAGTTTGGGCTGTCATCCACCGTGAAGGCATTGGGCAGCTGAGGAGGGTGAGGGGGCTGGTTTACAAATATGGGGAGACTGAGAGCGGGATGTTGGCACATCAGTTGAGGAAGCAGGAGGCAGAGAGGGAGATCAGGAAAGTGAAGGACAGAGAATGGAACACGGTTCTGAACCCGGTGAGGGTGAATGGAGCATTTAGGGATTTCTACAGTCGGCTGTAAAACCCCCAGCTGGTTGGGGGGGGGGGGAATGAAGCGTTTTTTGGAGGGGTTGGAGTTCCCGAGGGAGGAGGAGGACCTGGTGGAGGGGCTGGGAGTGCCCACTGGTAGATGTGGTGGAGGACCCGGAGGCGATGCAGTCGGGCAAGGCCCCGGGCCCGGACAGATATCCAGTGGAGTTCTATAAAACATTTTTGGGGGTCCTGGAGCCCTTGTTGGTGAGGGTGTTTAACGAGGCGCGGGAGCGGGGCTGCTCCCCCTGGTGCTATCGCAGGCCTTAATCTCCTTGATTTTAAAACAGGATATAGATCCGGGGGAGTGTGGGTCGTCTAGGCTGATATCACTATTAAATATGGACGCCAAGCTACTGGCCAAGATCATGGCCTCGAGAATTGAGGACTGTGTGCCAGGGGTGATAGGGGAGGACCAGATGGTTTTGTGAAGGGGAGGCATCTGGCGGCCAACATTATGAGATTATTAACTGTGACGATGATGCCCCCTGAGGGACGGGATGTGGAGGTGGTGGTCACCATGGATGCAGAAAAGGCCTTTGATCGCATGGAGTGGGACTATTTGTGGGAAGTTTTGGGGCGGCTTGGGTTTGGGCAGGGTTTTGTGGATTGGGTCCGGTTGTTGTATGAGGCAGGGATGTCCACTCTCCCCACTGCTCTTTGCCTTGGTGAGACCCATTGGCAATGGTGTTGAGAGTGTCGAAGGACAGGCAGGGGATAGTCCGGGGGTTGGGGGGCAGGGGGTGTGCATAGGGTCTTGCTTTATGCGGATGATTTGTTCTTGTAATTTTCGGACCCGTTGGATGGTATTGGGGGGTTATCTTCGAGGAATTCAGCCTGTTTTCGGGGTATAAATTGATTATGGGGAAGAGTGAGGTCTTTCCGATCCAAGCTGGGGACAGGAGAAGAGGTTGGGAGCGATGCCATTCAAGGTGGTCAGGGGGAGCTTTCGGTATCTGGGCATCCAGGTGGGGAGGAGGTGGGACCAGCTGCATAAATTCAATCTGGCTCGGCTGGTAGAGCAGATGAAGGGAGACTTTAGGAGGTGGGATGTGATCCCGTTGTCATTGGCCGGGACGGTTGAGATGGTAAAGATGATGGTCCCATCAAGGTTCTTTTTCGTATTTCAGAACCTCCAACCTTCATTCCCAAGGCATTTTTTAGGAAGATGAACTCGGTGATTTCAGTGTTTGTTTGGGCGGGTAAAGCCCCGTGGGTGAAGAAGGTGCTGCTGGAACGGGGGGGGGGGGGGGGGGGGGGGGGGCAGTGGCAGTGTTGGTACTTCCGAACTTTATGAACTACAACTGGGTGGCGAAACTACAAGTTTGCTGAAGGTACGACCATAGTGGATCGGATCTCGAATAACGATGAGTCAGAATACAGGAGGGAGATAGAAACCTAGTGGAGTGGTCCTGTGACAACAATCTCTCCTTCAATCCCAGCAAAATTAAAGAGCTGGTCATTGACTTCAGGAAACAAAGTACTGGACACACCCCTGACAGCACCAACAGGGCAGAGGTGGAGATGGTTAGCAGTTTCAAATTCCTAGGGGTGCACATCTCCAAAAATCTGTCCTGGTCCACTCACACCGATGCTACCACCAAGAATGTACAACAGCGCCTGTACTTCCTCACGAAACTATGGAAATTCGGCATGTCCACATTAACTCTTACCAACTTTTACAGATGCACCATAGAAAGCATCTTGTCTGGCTGCGTCACAGCCTGGTATGGCAACTGCTCGGCCCAGGACCGCAAGAAACCTCAGAGAGCCGTGATAAAGCCCAGTCCATCACACAAACCTGCCTCCCATCCATTGATTCCATCTACACCTCACCCTGCCTGGGGAAAATGGGCAGCATAATCAAAGACCCCTCCCACCCGGCTTACTCACTCTTCCAACTTCTTCCATTGGGCAGGAGATACAGAAGTCTGAGAACACGCACGAACAGACTCAAAAACAGCTTCTTCCACACTGTCACCAGACTCCTAAACAACCCTCTTGTGGACTGACCTCATTAACACTACACCCTGTATGTTTCATCCGATGCCGGTGCTTATGTAGTTACATTGTGTACCTTCTGTTGCCCTATTATATATTTCCTTTCCATTTCATGTACTCAATGATCTGTTGAACTGTTCGCAGAAAAATATTTTTCACTGTACCTCGGTACAATCCAGTCCAATGCAAATATTGCAATGGTCAGGAAATGGGTAGTGGGGGAAGGGTTGGTATGGGAGCGGATAGAGGCAGCTTCATGTCGGGACACAAGTTTAGGGGCACTGTTAACGGTGGCTGTGCCATTCTCGCCAGCCAGGTACTCCACAAGCCCGTAGTGGTGGTGGCCCCGAGATTGTGGGGATAGTGGCGACAGCACATGGGGCTTTGGTGTGGGCACCAATTTGTGGCAATCGCCAGTTTGCTCGGGGTGGGCTGGATGGGAATTTTGGGGGATGGCAGTGGGCGGGGATCGAGCAGTTTGGGGATTTGTTTATAGACGGGGGCTTTCTGTGCTTCGAAGTGTTGAAGGAGGAATTTGAGCTGCCCGGTGGGAATGGGTTCACTATTTACAGGTAAAGGGATTTTGTGCAGAGGCAGGTATCGACCCTTCCACACCTGCTCCCCCAGGGGCTACATGATAAGGTGGTGTTGAAAATGGCAGTAGGGGAGGGAAAGGTATCGGAAATCTATAAGGAGCTGGGGGACTGGGAGGGAGCCCCAATAAGGGAGGTGAAGTGGAAGTGGGAAGAAATGTTGGGTGGGGAGTTGGAGGCTGGGCTGTGGGAGGATGCCGTGAGGAGACTTAATGCATCTTCATGTGTGGCAGGCTTAGCCTTACACAGTTTAAGGTGGTCCACGGGGTACATATGAACATGGCCCGGATGAGCAGGGGTGGAGGACAGGTGTGGGCAGTGCGCGGGTGGGCCTGCAAACCATGTCCACATGTTCTGGGTGTGTCCAGGGATTGGGGGATTCTGGCAGGGGTTTAGTGACATCATGTCGGAGGTACTGAAGGTCAGAGTGGTCCTGAGTCCAGAGGTGGCGATTTCTGTTTGTCAGAAGACTCGGGAGTCCAGGGGGTGAGAGGAAGAGGGGAGACAATTAAATGTTTGATCCATTAAATTAAACAAACTAATGGAAACAAACTGATTAGTACAGATGCTGCCAGCCTTTCCAGATGTTCTGACACAGCTGCAACGTAAAATAGGCAGAGAGACAGAATGCTCCCAATTACATCCCTTCATTAATTATAATAGAATAATAACTTTGGGTTGGAATGAAGAAAACGGGACGTGTGCACGGCTTCAAGCCGATAATGCTGAGTTAGTGGTTTAATGGATGATTGACCAAAGCCCTAATGGGAAACACGGTCAGGTTCTCCCCCTTGATTATTTACTCAGTGCCAGTAATGAGATGGCATCACAGCCCATTTTACAAATATCTCTGAAACTGTGCACCCAGCTTCATTCAAATATCTGTATATTCATCAGGAGCATTTCCAGTTCCATCCAGCTGGTTACAATGTGGGAAGTTCGAGTTCAGCGCCGTTACATTTAATGAATTCTCGCCCAGATCAGAAAGGTTACATTGAGCCCAGTTCTACACGACAGCGTTCATTATAAACAATCCCAACTCATTGCGGTTACATTCAGTGAGAGGTCCCGTTACAGACTGACACATTGAGGAAGATCACGTTTAAATAACCGACATAGGCGGCCCAGTTACCATGGTTACATTTGCTTCAGTGTCCAGCACTGAATCAATGAAGTGTTATTGCAGAGAAGGAGGCCATTTGCTCCATGGTGTCTGAACCATGTGAATCATGATTTAGGGCCATTCCCCTGCCTTTTAACCGCACCCCTACACATTGTTGTACATTCCACAGTGGCAGCCGACACTGTGTCTGAGCTAATTCCACATCAGAAAGAAAGTCCTGAACATGTCCAGTTAATTGTGGTTAACTTGAGCTTGTGAGGAAATTTCAGCAAGTCTCCGATCCATGTTCAGAAATCAGGTTAGTCCAGAGCCCCAGGGGGATGGACTTTACTGTGAGCGGATCCAATTCAGTGATAAGAAATCAGTGTGTCGATAACTATTTTAGTTGTATTAACGCGCCCCACGCCCATTCAGCAGGTTCAGACATTGTGGGAGGCGGAGATTAACCCGGTTGAATGCACTGTGCACGGCTCCAGTTCAACTGATAGATTGAGTGTGGACAGAGCTTTCAACACAGTGTCCACAATACATACATATTCTTCTGCTTCTCTTTCTGCTCCTTCTCTCCATATTTAACATTGCTGTCTCCTGGCACCTCCGGGTGGCAGGACGGGCAAGGCAGCACCCACTGGCTGGTATGTCCAGGGATGCACCCTTGGCATCCCCAGTGAGGGAACTGCCATCCATCGGTGGCACTAGCAGGATGGATGGGCAACAGGAGTCGGTATACAGAGAGTGCGGCAGGGGTGGGTGTTCATGCTTGTGTGTGGCACAAGTGTGGCACAACCGGCCAACCAAGGCAGCCATGTAGCCCATGGCATATGGTTGTGGAGGGGGCTATGCGTCAGGGTTAAACTGTTGCACACCTCCCGCCCCCTGCAGATCAAAATGTTTGGGCACCAGCCAGCGATGTTGGTCGCCGTGGCGGGGGCCGCTGCCCTGCATGCAGCCCTGTGGCAGCGTCAGCGCAGGTGGCTCAGAGAGGCGGCTGCAGCAGAGGGATGTGCTGGAGAAGGCCAGGTGGCACCCACTCAAGCTGGAGGGCTGCCCGCCTGACAAGGGCAGGAGGAGAACAATGACGGGGGTGGGGCACAGGGTGGGGATATCGATGTGGATGGGGGGGAGGAGGAGGAGGAGCTGGGGGAGGAGGTGCCATGGCACCGGAGGTGCCCGATGAGGCCTCGTGTCTACCGGCGCCGCATGTCCTTCGAGGACCTGCCAGACAGGGCATGCAGGAGGAGACTCTGGATGAGACGGAAACTGTAGCCCATATCTGCCACCTGATGCCACACCTGGCACCGCCTGGAACTGGGGGTGGGCATGCTATCCCGGTGGCCGTCAAGGTTACGGTGGCCCTGAACATTTATACCACAGGGTCGCTCCAGTCGCTGAGTGGGGATCTGTCCGGCATCTCCCAGGCATGGGTACACCGCTGCATTCATGCAGTGATGGACACCCTGTACGACATCACGTACCTCTACATCCAGTTCTCTGTGGACCAGGCCCACCAGAGCAGGACTGACAGAGCCGCTCTCACAGTTAACTGCTCAGCTGACATGGTCCAAGCCAGACACGCTGCTTTCAGTGGATATTGTCTCACTGGACAATAGGGGCAGCAGGGTAGCATGGGGCAGCAGGGTAGCATGGTGGTTAGCATAAATGCTTCATAGCTCCAGGGTCCCAGGTTCGATTCCCGGCTGGGTCACTGTCTGTGTGGAGTCTGCACGTCCTCCCCCTGTGTGCGTGGGTTTCCTCCGGGTGCTCCGGTTTCCTCCCACAGTCCAAAGATGTGCGGGTTAGGTGGATTGGCTATGCTAAATTGCCCGTAGTGTCCTAATAAAAGTAAGGTTAAGGGTGGGGTTGTTGGGTTACGGGTATAGGGTGGATACGTGGGTTTGAGTAGGGTGATCATGGCTCGGCACAACATTGAGGGCCGAAGGGCCTGTTCTGTGCTGTACTGTTCTATGTTCTATGTTCTATGGACTGCACGTGTATTCAGTGTGGGCGGGTCCACTTCAACACTTAAACAATACACAAAAGTGTTGAAATTCTGAGCAGGCCGGTCAATCTTTGGACAGGAATGGATTTGTCTGTTCTTGTAGGGAAGACCCTGCACTAGTTAACTTCAGCCAGTTTGCCCTGGGTTACCACAAGAACAGGTCAGCAGGGTTTTCTTCACAGTGAACATGGTTAGATCAGCACATTCAGTCTGTACAGGACTAGCTGTGCTCTGATACACCACACCAACTTGCTCTGTCAGAATATTCACATAGATTGTCTAAACATTACATGTAGATTCTGCCCAACTGCATCCGTGATAATCCTCACACCGCCACCTGGCTCTTTTCATACTGAGGAAAACATCGTTTAGCTTCAGTGAAAGATTTTTTAAATTCCGAGGAATGCCGACTGGGTCAGTATTTATTGCCCATCCGTCCTGCCCTCCATCGCAGGCGGCAGGCACGGGTGGGCATTAGGGAATCAACTTTCACCATAATCGTTGCTTGGCCATCGTTTGATTTTGAATTCCAGATATTTATTGATTTCAAATTTCACCACCGACCTTGGCTGGATTTGAACCCTGGATTTGCTCTGGATCACTGGGCCAGTGACAACACCGCGTCACTGCCTCCCCAGTGTCTGCCAGCAAAATAATGGATACATCTGGGTTCTAGCCAAGCCTGCGTTCCCTTGGGGCATTTGAAATGTTATTTTTGTTCCTAGTTTACCCAGGTCACCGACCGCATCTATTTCCCCACAAGCTGGTGAATCGTTCAGCGCCGTTTCCTCTTCTCGCCATGAAATGGAACCTTTCATCAATATTGTCTGAGATATGCAGCTTTTCATCGCCGTTATATTTACTTCTGTCTCCCATACTCAACATTCATGTGTTTATTTCTGTGATAGGCCATCGAATAATAAACCAAATTCCAACGCCAGCTGCTACTTGCTGGATGAGATGAATCCAGTGATATTGATGGCAGTAAGAGTTCAAATTCAGTGGCGCTGGAGATAATCTTTCTGTTTTATCCCGATTTAGAGAAGGTGCAACACAACTGGAGGATTGCAAATGTCAGGCCTTTGTTCAAAAACAAAACTTTTTACGAATGAGCTCAGCATTGCAGACCACCCAGTTTAACTTCGGTGGTGCGAAATTCCTGGAAACAATTATTCGGGATAGAATCAGTAGTCACGTGGAAAACTGTCGCTTGATTAGGAAGAGGCAACATGGATTTCTAAAGGGATAATTATGTTTAAACGAATTGATTGAGTTTTTTGAAGAGGTAACGGCGAGTTTTGATGAGGGTATCGATATTGAGATGTTGTACATGGACAGAGCCAGACACAATACTTGTGAATAACAGAAAATATAATAATGGCCACTGGGTGTGTTTTGGGCTTCAGGGAGGTTTATAGTGGGGTTCTCCAGGGGTACATATCGTGACTCTTGCTGTTCCTGATGTACATTAATGTTCCAGATCTTGGTGAGCACGGAAAATGTAATTGCTACGGAGCATTCGGAATTTGGAGCATTATAAACCTTTAGTGGGGAAAAAGGCACAGACAAGTTGTGGAGTGGGCAGAAAGCTGTCAGGTGAAGTATAATGTGGAGAAGTGTATGGTGATGTTTTATATGAGGAAGAAAATGGAGAGAAAATATAAAATAATGAGTGCAACTGTAAAGGGGAGGGGTGCAGGAGCGGATGGTAAAAGGTGGCCATGTGTATAGATCATTGAAGATGGCAGGAAGGCGGAGAACAGTTCAGAAAGCAGATATCCTCCTGGATTTTATTAAAAGGAGCATCGTGTTAAACAGCAACGAGTTTATGCTGAACTGATACAAAACACTAGTTAGACCTCAGGCCTACAACATAGGGTGTGACTTCATTGGAGAGATCGTTCATGTTTAGCAAAACCACAATAAATCTCCTATTTTATTGATCCACAGGAAAAGTGCCACCTCCTTCAATAAATTTCTTCTCAGAGCCCGGTGAAGCAATGTTGCTGATTCTATTGTTTCGGTACAGGAACACTTAAAGTGCTGGCGGCACCGTACCCATGCTGCCTTAGTGCAATCTATCATTATCGCTCTTAGACTACAGTACGGCAGCAGTACAGCACAGAACAGTATTTTCACCAACAACAAATGTGAAACAGCTGCATTAACAAAACCAATGACATAACATGGCAATGGAATGGCTTTAATTACAGCTTAGCCAAGGACACACGTGTAAGGACAGCAATGTCCCTGCTAATTTGGATATTGTGTAGGGAACTTTTCGAATTGGCTTAAATATCGAGGTATATTGTATTATCAATGTGTATGTCTAGAGCGTCTACGAAGATTTTAGCAGGAACTAATCTGATTCATGTATGATAGAACAGGGTTTGGATCAGCATCCGGAAGCACTGATCTAAATGATTAGTAACTTGAAGAGATTGAGATAATTTGAATGGCCGTCCTTAATGGCCAGCAGAAAGCACAACACTAAAACTCTTCTAAATTCAGCCTTGTGGAATAGCAATGTCCTACCGAACAAATCACTTTCAAGGTAGGTAATGGTTTAACATGAAGATAAAGAAGACAATTACTGTCAGGCTCCTTCCCACCAGTATTGCAGATGGAAATGTCCAACATGAAGATGAACTATTCCTGAACTATCGCACTCGGCTCTCAAGGCAATGCGGGATGCGCCGTGAATGCTGGAATTGCCAGATACACTCACACTCTATGCTGCAAAGACAAAGCGAGTGTCAGACATGGATAAGGAATTGCCAGACACACTCACACTCTGCTGCAAAGACAAAGCGAGCGTCAGACATGGATAAGGAATTGCCAGACACACTCACACTCTAAGCTGCAAAGACAAAGCGAGTGTCAGACATGGATAGGGAATTGCCAGACACACTCACACTCTAAGCTGCAAAGACAAAGCGAGCGTCAGACATGGATAAGGAATTGCCAGACACACTCACACTCTATGCTGCAAAGACAAAGCGAGTGTCAGACATGGATAAGGAATTGCCAGACACACTCACACTCTAAGCTGCAAAGACAAAGCGAGTGTCAGACATGGATAGGGAATTGCCAGATACACTCACACTCTAAGCTGCAAAGACAAAGCGAGCGTCAGACATGGATAAGGAATTGCCAGACACACTCACACTCTAAGCTGCAAAGACAAAGCGAGCGTCAGACATGGATAAGGAATTGCCAGACACACTCACACTCTAAGCTGCAAAGACAAAGCGAGTGTCAGACATGGATAAGGAATTGCCAGACACACTCACAATCTATGCTGCAAAGACATGGATAGGGAATTGCAATTACGGAAAGGAACAATTGTACAACAATTTCAAGCCACATATTAAGGAAATTGCTGCCTCCATATAATCTCAGATTGATTTAATTATTACAGATCACAATCCTGATTACGGTTATAACGCCTGGAGCTGGAATTCTCCTGTGGTCGGGATTCCCCTTTCCCGCCGGCAGCGTACCCCGGCCCGCGGGTTTCCCGGAGGCTTCAATGGGAAATCCCATTGACAAGGGGCGGGAGTATAAAATCCCGCCTCAGCGAACGGCCCGCCGCCGAGAAACAGGCGGCTCGGGAACCGGAGAACGTTCCACTTGCACATGCGTGTTCCAGTCTGGAACTGTGGCTATGGTTCAAGAAGCCCCCATGTTGCTGCACAGTCTAATTGTTTGCATTATAAATACACTTCCATTGGCCATCAAATCCGAGTGCGGGGTGCAGAGGAAACAAGAACTCGCGGTTTAGCCACACCTACGGAGACACATTGCAGGAGAACACGGATTGGATGCTGAAATTTGAGGGGATTATGGGATTCGAGCAGATTAGGAAGAGAAACCGATTTGGAGCGGGTCCTATTGAATATCAAGGATGGAATCGGTGTCACAGTTATCCATGACCTTGGTTCAGGAGATCAGGACGATGAATTCGGTGGGTGGAGATGAGGAATATTTGGCGAAAGAAGTCACTAGTGGGAGGGGTGTAAAGGCCCCAGATAGTATTAAACATGCGGGACAAAGTACACAAAATAAATAGTAGATGCACGTGTAAAGGGATTACAATAATAATGGATAACTTTAATCCACATTTAAAATGGACAAATCAGATTGGCTGTAGAAATCTGTAGGATGAGTTCGTGGAAAGATTTTGAGATCGTTCCTCAGAGCAAGTTATTGAACAAACCAGCGAACATATTGTATTGGTCATGATGTGGAGATGCCTGTGTTTGACTGGGGTGGGCACAGTAAGAAGTCTTCCATCACCAGGTTAAAGTCCAACAGGTTTGTTTCAAACACTAGCTTTCGGAGCGCAGCTCCTTCCTCAGGTGAATGGAGAGGTATGTTCCAGAAACATATATACAGACAAAGTCAAAGATGCCAGACAATGCTTAGAATGTGAGCATTTGCAGGCAATTAAGTCTTTACAGATCCAGAGAGGGGGTATTCCCTCTTTAACCTGGGATTCACACCTCTTGAACCTGGGATTACCCCTCTCTGGATCTGTAAAGATTTAATTACCTGCAAAGACCCGCATTTTAAGCGTTGTCTGGCATTTTTGAATTTGTCTATATATATGTTTCTGGAACAGACCTCTCATTCACCTGAGGACGGAGCAGTGCTCCGAAAGCTAGTGTTTGAAAAAACCTGTTGGACTTTAGCCTGTGTTGTAAGACTTCATACTATAGTATATTAGAGTTGGTATCGCGTAATGTAAGGAGGATGAGTGAGTCCAAGACACGTGTCTGAAACTGAAATAAGAGCAGCGTGTGGGTGTGACAACTGAGCGAGCTGGAGTGAAGCTGATAATAGGCTGGAGAATAGATCAATCAAGACAGAGTGGCAGACATTGAAGGGGATATTTCAGAATATCCAGGAGAAGTAGATTCCCATTAGAAAGAACAATTCCAAGCACAGGACTCGCATTCCGCGGTTTAATAAATCGTCAAGGAAAGGACGATTATCTAACTGTGTAATGGTGAACGACAGGCCTGGTGATTGGTCGGAATATAAATAACGACAGAGAATAATTAAAAGGCGAACGAGAATAAATGAAATAGTTTGTGAGATGACGGTAGCTGGAAATGTAGGAAGAGTTTGGACAGGTGTTTGAAGACAGAGAAAGTGAAGTGAGTGTTAATCCTCTGCACAGTGACGGGGTGAAGATTATCGGAGATCACCGGGAAACCGCCGGTGAAAAAAACACTTTCTATTTACTGTGGAAGATGCTAAAAACACCCAGCTAAAGATTGAAGTGAGGGATTAGATGGCAGAGAGAGAGAGAGGCAGGGGAGGCGGGTTACTGGTTGTGATCACTCACCAGGAGAGTGTCAGGGACAGTCCGATGGAGCTGCGGCTGCCAAGTCCATGGACACTAGTGAAGGTCATTCTCGGGTCTGAAAACCTGTGGCCACGGAGACAGCAGATGTGTTCACAGAATCATAGAAAATGCAGGGCAGAAGAGGCTATTCAGCCCATCGAGTCTGCACCGACATGTGAAAAACACCTGACCTACTTACCTCATCCCATTTTCCAGCAGTTGGCCAATAGCCTTGAATGTTCTGCTGTGCCAAGAACTCGGCCAGGTTCGTGTTTGGTGTCCATTTCCCAACATGGACTGGATTCTGGAAGGACTGCATCAGACATCAAGGGAGCAAATTTCACTCAATATTTAAGAAGGAAGGAGGCAAAAATCAGGAAACCAAATGCCAGGTAGCTTGATGTCTATCAGGGTGGGGGATAGAATCAGTCAGCAGAGAGGTTACAGCTGAACACTGAGAATAACAGACCGTAATAAAGAACAAAGAAAAGTACAGTACTGCCTCCCGAATGAGACTTCTTACTGTGCCCATCCCAGTCCAACGCCGGCATCTCCACGTCAAAGAAAAGTACAGCACAGGAACATCGGCCCTCCAAGCCTCATTATGATGCCCTAACTAAAAACAAACCTTCTGCCCTTACTCAGTCCGTATCCCTCTACTTCCTCCCTATTCATGGACCCACCCAGATGCCTCTGAAATGTTGCTACTGTGCTGCTTCCACCACATCCTCTGGCAGCGCATTCCAGGCACCCACCAGTCTCTGCGTGAAAAGCTTACCCTGCACATCTCCCTTCAACTTTCCCCCTCTCACCTTGAACCTGAGCCGCCTTGTGATTGACACTTCCACCCCTGTCTATGTCTGTCACTATTTTGTAGACATCTATCAGGTCTCCCCTCAGCCTCCGTCTTTCCAATGAAAACTATCTAAGTTTATTCAACCTCTCATAACAAACACCCTCAGACCAGGCAACATTCTGGCAAACCTTCTTTGCACTCTCTCCAAAGCTTCCACGTCTTTCTGATAATGTGGTGACCAGAATTGGATACAATACTCCAAATGCGACGTGACCAAGGTTTTATATAGCTGTAACATGATTTTCCCAGCTCCTGTACTCAATGCCCCAGCTGATGAAGGCAAGCATGCCGTATGCCTTCGCAATCACCTTGGCCACCTATGTTGCCACTTTTAGGGAACTGTGGACCTGCATGTTCAGATCCCTCTGTATGTTAATGTTCTTAAGGGTTCTGCCATTTACAGTATAATTCAGACCAACATTTGATCATCCAAAATGCATCACCTCACATTTGTCCGGATTAAATTCCATCTGCCATTTCTGTGCCCAAGTCTGCAACCGGGAAGAGTTTGCATGGTTTATGCAGAAGTGCGATCATGTTTTAGGGATTTGATAAAGTTCTCTGACGGAATGAGGTGCTCGGTGGAGGAGGTGGAATATGGGCTTCCAGAAGGCATTTGCTAAGATGTTTTACACGAAAATTAAAATTCATGTTATAGTGGGTAACATGTCAGCCTGGATCAAAGATTGGCTGGCTGACAGGAAACAGGGGGTGTGGACATTTCTCTCTGATCGGCAGGGTGTGAAGGACAGTCCAAATATGTGCAGGTTAGGTGGATTGGCCAAGCTAAATTCCCCTCAGAGTCCAGGGATGTGCGGATTAGGTGGGGTTATGTTGTTACGCGGATAGGGCAGGTATGTTTTCTTTTCACAGTAACTTTATTTGAAGCCTACTTACGACAATGAGCGATTTTCATTTTCATTTCAAGTGGGTCTTGGTGGGAGCTCTTTCAGGCGGTCGGTGCAGAACTGATTGGCCAAATGGCCTCCTGCACTGTCAGAATTCTATGGTTCTATGGAATGTAACTGCTGAAATAGACCATTTTGCCCAAATTTTTCACATACTAACAGCGATTTGCGAAACCGAATGCACCATTGCTGAACTGGACATGTTCATACCGAAGGTTATTGTTGGATTGGAGCTGCTCAGGGTGAACTGAACCGGTCCACATTCAATATAATAAGAAGGCTTCCAACACCAGTTTAACGTTCAACAGGTTTGTTTTAAATCGAACAAACCTGTTGGACTTTAACCTGGTGTTGGAAAACATCTTACTGTGCTCACCCCAGTCCAACGCCGGCACCTCCACATCATCACATTCAATCTAACAGCCGTGAACTGGACAAGTCGGCACAGAGGTAACATATCTGAGGAGGGTTTACACACTCCCAATGTGAGATGATTAAACTATTCCTGTCACAGTGAACACATTGAGATGATGCTGAACCCTCACATTGTTCTAACAATGTACATGGAAATGTCCATTGTCCTTGGCGCTCTTGGAGTGATATCAAACTGTTAACATGGGGCACATGTAGCTTTGTGTTAAAGTGGGTGGAAAGTTTGAAAGTGATTTATAACCAAAGTGCAGCCAATTCCTGACCGCAGGGAGAGAATAATTATCAGCGGCGAGGATGTGGGCGTGTTCTTTTCTCGGGCGATTTGCATTTCTCAGGATTGTTAATGGTGAAACCCCCTTCTTTAGTCTAAACACAATATTCGGGCAGTCACCGTTTCTATTAAAACAACAGAATGTGTTTTCCTTCATATTCTCTGGGTATTTCACTTTAGAGCTGTGTCAGATCACATGAAAAAAACATTCGATTTCATCAAAACAAAAGCAGACGAACGTCTGTTGCACTAATCTGTGTTACAGTAACTTTCATTAAAGTTTAATTTAATTAAGGTAGAATTTCCAGCCAGCTAATTGCCCCCCTGGAGGCTGACATGAGGTATAATAGTGACCATTTGCAGTGAGTTTCAGACCGCTCACAGCTTCAGACAGAAATGCACGGGGTCCCCAAAGGTGTGGTGTTTGCTATCTACTACCCGGTGATTGCAGCAATCGGAATTCCAGGTAGAGGCTCTGGTTAGTTAGTAGCGGTGAGAATTGTTGTTTCGCTGTGTGAATTCCCTATTCTATCAGGAGCGCTTCTCCAATTTACATTTCTGTTTTCTCCCGTTTTATGATATATCATTTCATTCCCAACGCCATGAAGTATTTATCTTACAGAGTTTAGGTTCACCTCTATTACATTATAATGGTTCCACTCTAACAGTGTTTAATTGTAATTTAATATGATGTGATGTAATTTCACAATAACAATGTTGCAATTTATCCCCTTCAATGTTGTGATTCCTCCAATTTACCATCAAAGTTTCTTGATATTATTGGTAATGTATTATTTGCCGCCTTTATACCATGTTGCTTTGATGGGTACCTCACATCACTTTCATTATGTATTTTAATTCGTCCCCGGTTGATGCTAACATTTCACCCTGTAACTTCTTTCCAATTGTGTTACTGACGCGCTGTTATTGTGGGTAGATATTCTCCATTATCACGGCGTAAATGCAAATCTGTATTCATTAACATGTGTGGCTCAATAGGGCAGCATGGTAGCACAAGTGGCTAGCACTGTGGCTTCAGAGCGCCGGGGTCCCAGGTTCGATTCCCCGCTGGGTCACTGTCCGCGCGGAGTCTGCACGTTCTCCCCGTGTCTGAGTGGGTTTCCTCCGGGCGCTCCAGTTTCCTCCCACAGTCCAAAGACGTGCAGGTTAGGTGGATTGGCCATGAGAAATTGCCCTTAGTGGCCAAAAAGGTTAGGAGGGGTTATTGGGTTACTGGGATAGGGTGGAAGTGAGGGCTTAAGTGGGTCGGTGCAGACTCGATGGGCCAAATAGCCTCCTTCTGCACTGTATGTTCTATGTTCTATGAATGAACAATAAGTTATATTGGTCTGAATGAGGTTGTGGTGTGGCATTGAGATAGTAGCTAGTGCTGGATTCTCACACTGTTTTGACAATGTGCATGAAGGTGTATTGTCTGATTATTGCTCTTGGAGTGAGATACCAAACTGTTATCAGGGGTCTGATGGAGATTTTCTCGATGTGGCGATGCCGGCGTTGGACTGGGGTGAGCACAGTAAGAAGTCTTACAACACCAGGTTAAAGTCCAACATGTTTGTTTCAAACACTAGCTTTAGGAGCACTGCTCCTTCCTCGGGTGAATGAAGCGGAACCTACCTCTTCATTCACCTGAGGAAGGAGCAGTGCTCCGAAAGCTAGTGTTTGAAACAAACATGTTGGACTTTAACCTGGTGTAAGACTTCTGACGGAGATTTTCTCTGTTAGTGACTTTGTCAGTGACGGTGTAATTCCCACAGATAAGGCATTGTGTGAGAGGATTTAACTGCTGAATAAACTCGGCTGAATTGAATGAATTGATTCATTGAAGCGATCCTCTTACCCACTAATGTTGAGAAACGTGGCAGTTTTATCGATGTCCTTTAATGGGTGATGTTATTCGTTGCTGGAACTCCCAGAGCTCAGGGCTCCTGTCATCCGTCTCTACCAGTCTCTGCCTCAGGATATCATCGTCCACATTTTGCTGTTATTGAAGTTTCTAAATTGGTGATTGCTAAAAACTGATTTTATTTTCTGCTGCTACAAAATATCACGGACTGTTTTCATCTTCATAACTTTGTCCACATTCCATGGTGTTATTTCTGTCAGCCAGTGTAAAATGTCCTCATTTCAAACAGCAACTACACAAAAAGTTCCTGCTCAGAGTGCAGTGCATCAATAATAACAGGGCACATTCCGGCAAGGCGTCTTTCTGCAAAGTTCCTGCTCAGAGTGCAGTGCATCAATAATAACCCGGCACATTCCGGCAGGGCGTCTTTCTGCAAAGTTCCTGCTCAGAGTGCAGTACATCAATAATAACCCGGCACATTCCGGCAGGGCGTCTTTCTGCAAAGGAGACAGGATCACGGATCAATGAAATAATATCGATGCTATCAGTGATTTTCATGTGAAGAGCTCTGATTTCGCATTGCATCGGGCGGGACGGGATCACGTTAAGGTCCATTGACCTGGGGTGGGTGGGAGTTTCCGGTGGCTGGGCGGGGCCGGACAATCCCGATTTATTCATGTTATCTACACCTTCTTAGACACATGGCCATTGTTCTGTCCCCTCATTCCGCTTCAGGGTTACTGTATTCTGACAAGATTGAAACTGGGACAGTGGTAAAGATACTGACCCAATGACAGGGGCCAGATGGACTCTTTGCATCGTTTTTGTCAAATTAAAGCATATCCCAGAATATATCGCAGACATGGCGTTAATTCCACTCTTCTGGATGATTCTCACTGACGCCCAATTGAAACACGGGTATGGTGTCCAGGCAGGATGGGCACTCACTGCTTTATCAACACATCTGGATGATTCTCACTGATGCTCCATTGAAACAGGGATATGGTGTCCAGGCAGGATGGGCACTCACTGCTTTATCCCCTGTGTTGAGGTACAAGTTCAGTAAAGTGTCGCCCACTGAGTTTAACCAAACGCAGATTTAGACAGTTTAATGAACAGGGGGTTGTTTACTCGATTTAGCTCAGTTACATTGGGAGAGAATTAATGTCGTTCCTTCTGTACCAGATGAATGTCCCTTTTTCAAGTCACTTTTAGCCGGATTATTAATAAATATGCACTAATGAAGGAGTTCAGAATGAAAAGACAAAGTTTCCACCCGGTTTCAGCAAAGTAATTTAACCTGGCCGATGGCAGCGACTCATAAACGCCATAAAGAGCAGCTTTTCTTCAGGGAAATTATGAATATATGTGTGCTCAGGCAACAAAGACGGCAACAAGAGGTTATTCCAAAGAGCAATTTAATATTTGAGGATGTAACGCCCCCACTCCGCAGATTGGCAAACTGTGTAAATTATAGAGGAAGAAAGCTTCCTCTTCTCCGTTACCTGTTGCTATAATGGGCGGGGTGCGCGTTAATAAAACTAAGTTAGATATCGACACACTGATTTCTTATCACTGAATTGGATCCGCTCACAGTAAAGTCCACCCCCCTGGGGCTCTGGACTAACCTGATTTCTGAACATGGATCGGAGACTTGCTGAACTTTCCTCCTGAGAGATCCGTCAGCGTGATTTGGACAAGTTGAGTGAGTGGGTAAATGAATGTCAGATGCAGTATAATGTGGATAACTGCGAGGTTCCCCACTTTGGCAGTAAAACAAGAAGGCAGGCTATTATCTGAATGGCCATAAATTAGGAGAGTGGAATGTGCAATGAGACCTGGGTGCCCTCATACACCAGTCACTGAAGGTAAGCATGGAGGTACAGAAGGTGGTAGAGAAAACAAATGGAGGGCAACATGTGGTGCAGTGGTTAGCACTGGGACTGCGGCATTGAGGACCCGGGTTTCGAATCCCAGCCCTGGGTCACTGTACATGTGGAGTTTGCACATTCTCCCCATGTCTGCGTGGGGTTCATCCCCACAACCCAAAGATGTGCAGGGTAGGTGGATTGGTCAGGCTGACGTGCCCCTTAATTGGAAAAAATAATTGGGTACTGTAAATTTATTTTAAAAAGTAGAAAGCATGCTGGCCTTCATTGCGAGAGGATTGGAGTACAGGAGCAGGGATGTCTTGCTGCAATTATACTGGGCCTTGGTGAGGCCACACCTGGACTATTGCCAGAAGTTTTGGTCTCCTGATCTGAGGAAGGATGTTCTTGCTCTTGAGGGAGTGCAGCGAAGGTTTACCAGGCTGATTCCTGGGATGGCAGGATTGACGTACGAGGGGAAATTGAATTGGTTAGGATTGTATTCGCTTGAGTTCAGAAGAATGTGGGGGATCTCATAGAAATCTATAAAATTCTTACAGGACTGGACAGGATCAATACAGAAAGGATGTTTCCGATGGTGGGTGTGTCCAGAACTAGGGGTCACAGTCTGAGAACACGGGGTCGACCATTTAGGACAGAGATGAGGATAAATTTCTGCACACAGAGAGTGATGAGCCTGTAGAATTCGTAACCACATTTGAGGCTAGAACGTTGTTTTACTTAGGACGAAGGGGATCAAAGGATATGGGGGAAGGGGGATTAAGCTATTGATGTTGGACACTCAGCCATGATCATAATGAATGGCGGAGTTGGCTTGAATGGTCAAATAGCCTCCTCCTGTTCCTATTTGTTTCTATGAATATAATGGCGCTGAATTCAAACTTCCCACATTGAAATTGTCAGTGTTTACACTGGAGAAAGACAATGTTGTCGAGGAGAACACTCAGGTTCAGTCGACCAGGCTAGATGGAATTGAGGTTCAAAAGGAGGAGGTGTTAGCAATTTTAGAAAGTGTCAAAATAGATAAGTCCCCTGGGCCAGATGGGATTTATCCTAGGATTCTCTGGGAAGCCAGGGAGGAGATTGCAGAGCCTTTGTCCTTGATCTTTATGTCGTCTTTGTCGACAGGAATAGTGCCGGAAGACTGGAGGGTAGCAAATGTTGTCCCCTTGTTCAAGAAGGGGAGTAGAGACAACCCTGGTAATTATAGACCTGTGAGCCTTACTTCAGTTGTGGGTAAAACGTTGGAAAAGGTTATAAGAGATAGGGTTTATAATCATCTTGAAAAGAACAAGTTGATTAGCGATACTCAACACGGTTTTGTGAAGGGTAGGTCATGCCTCACAAACCTTATTGAGTTTTTTGAGAAGGTGACCAAACAGGTGGATCAGGGTAAAGCTGTTGATGTGGTGTATATGGATTTCAGTAAGGCGTTTGATAAGGTTCCCCACGGTAGGCTATTGCAGAAAATAAGGAAGTATGGAATTGAAGGTGATTTAGCGGTTTGGATCAGTAATTGGCTAGCTGAAAGAAGACAGAGGGTGGTGGTTGGTGGCAAATGTTCATCCTGGAGTTCAGTTACTAGTGGTGTACCGCAAGGATCTGTTTTGGTGCCACTGCGGTTTGTCATTTTTATAAATGACCTGGAAGAGGGTGTAGAAGGATGGGTTAGTAAATTTGCAGATGACACGAAGGTCGGTGGAGTTGTGGATAGTGCTGAAGGATGTTATAGGATACAGAGGGACATAGATAAGCTGCAGAGCTGGGCTGAGAGGTGGCAGATGGAGTTTAATGCGGAAAAGTGTGAGGTGGTTCACTTTGGAAGGAGTAACAGGAATGCAGAGTACTGGGCTAATGGCAAGATTCTTGGTAGTGTAGATGAACAGAGAGATCTCGGCATCCAGGTACATAAATCCCTGAAAGTTGCCACCCAGGTTGATAGGGCTGTTAAGAAGGCATATGGTGTGCTAGCCTTTATAAGCAGGGGGATTGAGTTTCGGAACCACAAGGTCATGCTGCAGCTGTACATAACTCTGGTGCGGCCGACTTCCGGTTGCGGCTATGACTAGCTAAGCCGCACATTTGGAAGCTCCTGCAACAAAGGTGTTTTTGGGCCAATTGGAGGGCCCCAACGGCGCTGAAAAAACGAATCCCGGTGGGGGAAGGTCCCCTGAGGAGAACTAGACCGATTTTATGGTCGGTACCCGGAGTGGAGCGGCAAGAAAAACGGCAGCAGCTCCCCAAAAAAAGCGGGGGAAGAAAATCAAAATGGCGGCCGGCGGTGCATCGGAGGAGTGGAAGAAATGGGCGGAGGAGCAGCAGGCCGCTCTCCTCCGTTTTTTCACGGAGATGAAAGTGGAGCTCTTAGAGTCCATGAACGCGACGGCCACCAGGTTGGTGGGAGCCCAGGCGATCCAAGAGGCGTCGATTAAAGATCTGCAGCAGGAGATGACCGCGAGGGAGGAGGAGGCCACAGTCATCGGGGCAAAGGTGGAGGTGCACGAGGCACTCCACATGAAGTGGCAGAGCCGCTTCGAGGAGCTGGACACTCGGATGAGGAGGAAAAATTTGAGGATCCTGGGCCTGAAAGAAGGCCTGGAGGGGTCGGATCTCCCGGGATATGTGGCGGAGATGTTGAGCTCCCTGATGGGGGAAGGGGCCGGTCCGGCGCCCCTGGAATTGGAAGAGGCATACCGGGTCATGGCCAGGAGGCCTAGGGCAAACGAGCCCCCGAGGGCGGTGCTGGTGCGGTTCCAGCGGCTAAGTGATCGAGAGAAAGTCCTGAGGTGGGCAAAAAGGGAGAAAAGCAGCAAGTGGCAGAACTCGACGGTAAGGGTGTACCAGGACTGGAGTGCGGAGGTGGCAAAGCGGCGGGCCCGGTACAACCGGACAAAGGCGGTGCTACACGCGAAAAAGATCAAATTTGGAATGCTGCAGCCAGCGCGCTTGTGGGTCACCTACAAGGACCAACATCATTATTTCGAGTCCCCAGAGGAGGCCTGGACCTTTGTACAAGAGGAAAAGTTGGACACGAACTAAAACCTGGGAGCACCGGCGGTCGTAGCCGCCGGGGGACTCTTGATTGAGCAAGTGGCCCTTTTCTTTTTCAGGCCAGGTCGGAACTGGGTAACAGTTTCGTGGATTGTTTGGGGTGTTTTTTCTCGAACGGTTGACTTTCTGAATATTTTGAAGGTTTCGAGTTGTTGGGTGTTTCTGTATATTTGTACTGTTGAAATCTCTATTGTGGGTCGTTGGCTTCTTATGGGGTGTTTTTTTCCCGTTTCCAATTTCCCTTAGTTATTTACCCCTCTTACCCTTTTTCTTTGGGTGCTTGGGGGGGTTTTTTGTTCTTTTTTTCTTTTCGGGTTATGGTTATCTGCGGTTATTTATACTGTTTGATGGAGGGTGATGGTTGGGCACACTGTTAGTTGATACCTGTAGTTAGTTAATTATTTTGTTATTTAAGTATGTAGTTAAGTATTTATGTATTTAGTTGCCATTGGGTATTTATATCGTTAAGTTGGGGAGACGGGACGGGGGGGAGCGGGTTGATTATGCGGGTCTTTCTCGGGGGTTTTAAGGGGATCTTTCACGGGCGCAGATGGGGTGAACCGGGAAGAGTCGGAATGTGGCAGGAGCAGCCGGGTCAGCGGAGACCAGCTGACTCTTGGGAGTACGATGTGGGGTACATCGCGGCTAGGAGGGGTCCTAGCCGGGGGGGGGGGGGGGGGGCTGGGGGGGGGCTGGGGGGGGACACCGGGTTGCTGCTGGAAAGACCAGGGACGAGAAGGGGAGAGCCGGGGGGGTGGGGGGGGGGGCCATCGCTATGGGAAGCGGGTCAGAAAAGAAGGGATGACCCGGGGCGAGCAAGGAACAAGACATGGCTAATCGACAGGGAGTAGGGACGGGTCGCTCTGCGACCCGATTGATCACGTGGAACGTAAGGGGGCTGAATGGGCCGGTCAAAAGATCAAGGGTCTTCTCACACCTGAAGGGACTGAAGGCTGATGTAGCAATGCTGCAGGAGACTCATTTGAGGGTAGCAGATCAGGTCCGCCTGAGAAGGGGGTGGGTGGGACAGGTGTTCCACTCAGGCTTGGATATCAAGAACCGGGGGGTGGCGATTTTGGTGGGAAAGAGGGTGTCGTTTGTGGCGGCAGAGGTGGTGGCAGACAAGGAGGGCAGGTACGTGATGGTGAGGGGTAGGCTGCAGGGAGAGAATGTGATACTGGTAAATGTGTATGCCCCGAACTGGGACGACGCGGGTTTTATGAGGCGCCTGCTGGGCCTCATCCCGGGACTGGAGGCAGGGGGCCTGATCATGGGAGGGGACTTTAATACGGTGTTAGACCCTGGGCTGGATAGATCGAGTTCCAGGACGAATAGGAGGCCGGCAGCGGCAGAGGTGTTAAGGGGGTTCATGGAGCAGATGGGAGGGGTAGACCCATGGAGATTTGGTAGGCCTAGGGCGAGGGAGTATTCTTTTTTCTCCCACGTCCACATAGTGTACTCAAGGATCAATTTTTTCGTATTGCACAGGGGGCTGATACCGAGAGTGCAGGACACGGAGTACTCGGCCATTGCGATATCGGACCATGCACCACATTGGGTGGACGTGGACATGGGGGAGGCGCGGGACCAACGCCCGTTGTGGCGCCTGGATGTAGGGCTGTTGGCGGACGAAGAGGTGTGCAGAAGGGTGAGAACGGGCATTGAGAACTATCTGGGTACGAATGACACAGGTGAGGTGCAGGTGGGGACGGTCTGGGAGGCCTTGAAAGCAGTGATTAGAGGAGAGCTGATCTCCATAAGGGCACACAGAGAGAGGAAGGAGAGGCAGGAAAGGGAGAGGCTGGTGGGGGAGCTCCTAGAAGTAGATAGGAAATATGCGGCGGCACCAGAGGAGGGGCTATTAAGGGAGCGGCGTAGCTTGCAGGCCAGGTTCGACCTACTGACCACTAGGAAGGCGGAAATGCAGTGGAGAAGGGCGCAGGGTGCGGCGTATGAGTACGGGGAAAAGGCGAGCAGGATGCTGGCACACCAGCTTCGTAAGCGAGATGCAGCCAGAGAGATTGGGGGAGTGAGAGAGAGGGGTGGGGACGTAGTGCAGAAGGGGCAAGAGGTGAATAGGGTCTTTAGGGACTTCTATAGGGAATTGTATAGGTCTGAACCGCCGAAGAGGAGAGGGGGAATGAAGAACTTTCTCGACAAATTGGGGTTCCCAAAGGTACAGGAGGAGCTGGTGGAAGGGTTGGGGGCGCCGATAGAGCTGCAGGAGCTAATTAAAGGGATAGGCCAGATGCAGGCGGGGAAGGCGCCGGGGCCGGATGGGTTCCCGGTGGAGTTTTACAGGAAATTTGTGGACTTGGTGGGTCCAGTGCTGGTGCGAGCCTTTAATGAGGCGCGCGAGGGGGGGGTTCTGCCCCCAACAATGTCGCAGGCCCTGATCTCCTTGATTTTGAAGCGGGACAAGGACCCGGTCCAGTGCGGGTCCTACAGGCCCATCTCCCTCCTGAATGTTGACGCCAAGCTGTTAGCAAAGGTCCTGGCAACCAGGATAGAGGACTGTGTGCCAGGGGTAGTCCATGAAGACCAGACGGGGTTCGTGAAGGGACGCCAACTTAACACAAATGTCCGGAGATTGTTAAATGTGATTATGATGCCAGCAGTGGAAGGGGAGGCGGAGATAGTGGTAGCGCTGGACGCGGAGAAGGCATTTGACAGGGTGGAGTGGGAATACTTGTGGGAGACGTTGGAAAGGTTTGGGTTTGGGGAGGGATTTATCAAGTGGGTAAAACTGCTCTATTCAGCTCCGATGGCAAGTGTGGTTACAAACGGGAGGAGGTCAGAATATTTTGGGCTCCATCGAGGTACTAGGCAGGGATGTCCCCTATCTCCCTTACTCTTTGCATTAGCGATTGAGCCGTTGGCGATGGCACTGAGGGGTTCAGGGGGGTGGAGAGGACTGACAAGGGGAGGGGAGGAACATCGGGTCTCGCTCTATGCGGATGATTTGTTGTTGTATGTGGCAGACCCGGAGGGGGGAATGCCGGAGGTAATGGGGATACTAGCGGAGTTCGGGGACTTTTCGGGATATAAATTAAATCTGGGGAAAAGTGAGGTCTTTGTAATACACCCGGGAGACCAAGGGGAGGGAATTGGGAGGCTCCCCTTCAAAAAAGCAGTTAAAAGTTTTAGGTATTTGGGGGTGCAGGTGGCAAAGAACTGGGGGACCCTCCACAAGTTGAACTTTTCCAGACTGGTGGAACAGATGGAGGAGGAGTTTAAGAGGTGGGACATGGTGCCGCTGTCGCTGGCAGGGAGGGTGCAGTCAGTTAAAATGACGGTCCTCCCGAGGTTCTTGTTTTTGTTCCAGTGTCTGCCCATCTTCCTCCCCAGGGCCTTTTTCAAGAAGGTAACGAGTAGTATCATGGGGTATGTGTGGGCACATGGCACCCCGAGAGTTAGGAGGGTCTTTTTGGAGCGGAGTAGGGATAGTGGAGGGCTGGCGTTACCCAACCTTTCAGGATATTACTGGGCGGCAAATACATCGATGGTACGAAAGTGGATGATGGAAGGGGAGGGGGCAGCCTGGAAGCGCATGGAGAGGGCGTCCTGCGGCAACATAAGCTTAGGGGCACTGGTAACGGCACCATGGCCGCTCCCTCCCACGAGGTATACCACGAGCCCGGTGGTGGCGGCCACCCTCAAGATCTGGGGGCAGTGGAGGCGACACAGGGGGGAAGTGGGAGGTCTGATAGGGGCACCACTAAGAGGGAACCACAGATTTGCGCCGGGAAACACAGGAGGGGGATTCCAGAGCTGGCAGAGGGCGGGTATTAGACAACTGAGGGACTTGTTTATCGAGGGGAGGTTTGCGAGCCTGGGAGAGCTGGAGGAGAAATTTGGGCTCCCCCCGGGGAACACGTTCAGGTACCTCCAAGTGAAGGCATTTGCCAGACGACAGGTAGCGGGGTTCCCCGCGCTCCCCGACAGGGGGGTGAGTGATAGGGTGCTATCAGGGGTCTGGGTCGGGGAGGGGAAGATCTCGGACATCTATAAGATTATGCAGGAGGTGGAGGAGGTACCAGTAGAGGAGCTGAAAGATAAGTGGGAGTTAGAGCTGGGGGAACAGATAGAGGACGGGACATGGGCAGACGCCCTGGAGAGGGTCAACTCGTCGTCGTCATGTGCGAGACTAAGTCTCATTCAATTTAAGGTACTGCATAGAGCCCACATGACGGGGACAAGGATGAGTCGGTTTTTCGGGGGTGAAGACAGGTGTATTAGATGTTCGGGAAGCCCTGCGAATCATGCACATATGTTTTGGGCATGTCCGGCACTGGAGGAGTTCTGGAAGGGGGTGGCAGGGACGGTGTCGAGAGTGGTGGGGTCCAGGATCAAGCCAGGATGGGGAATTGCGATCTTCGGGGTTGGGGTGGAACCGGGGGTACAGGAGGCGAGGGAGGCTGGAATATTAGCCTTTGCGTCCTTGGTGGCTCGGAGGAGGATCCTGATTCAGTGGAGGGACGAAAGGCCTCCGAGTGTTAACACCTGGTTAAACGACATGGCAAACTTCATCCAATTGGAAAGGATCAAATTCGCCCTGAGAGGGTCGGTGCAGGGGTTTTTCAGGCGATGGCAACCCTTCCTAGACCTCTTGGATCAGAGATAGAAACTGAGGCCGTGACAGCAGCAACCCGGGAGGGGAGGGGAGGGCGGGAGGGAGGGGGGAGGAGGGGGGGGGGGGGGGGAGGGGGGACAAAGACGAAGGAAGTACGGTAGCGGTGGTGGCACGGGCAAGGCCTGCCCGAGGACACTGCCAGAAATGATAAGTTGGTCTGACTGTCGGTTCGCCGGCGGGGGGGGGGGGGGGACGCGCGAGTAGGGGGGGGGGGGGGGACTTTTTTCTTTTTCTTGTTAAGTAGGGGGGTTTGACTTTGTTTTGTTATAATTTAAATGTAAATGTAGGGGGGGTTAAAATGTTTGTATTTTGAAAAATTTCTTCAATAAAAATTATTTTAAAAAAAAACTCTGGTGCGGCCGCACCTGGAGTACTGCGTGCAGTTCTGGTCACCACATGATAGGAAGGATGTGGAAGCTTTGGAAAGGGTTCAGAGGAGATTTATTAGGATGTTGCCTGGTATGGAGGGAAGGTCTTACGAGGAAAGGCTCAGGGAATTGAGGTTGTTTTTGTTAGAGAGGAGAAGGCTGAGAGGTGACTTAATAGAGACATATAAGATAGTCAGAGGGTTAGATAGGGTGGACAGTGAGAGTCTTTTTCCTCGGATGGTGATGACCAACACGAGGGGACATAGCTTTAAATTGAGAGGTTGTAGATATAGGACAGATGTCAGAGGCAGTTTCTTTACTCAGAGAGTAGTAGGGGTGTGGAACGCCCTGCCTGCAACAGTAGTAGACTCGCCAACTTTAAGGGCATTTAAGTGGTCACTCGATAGACATATGGATGAAAATGGAATAGTGTAGGTCAGATAGGCTTCAGATGGTTTCACAGGTCGGCGCAACATCGAGGGCCGAAGGGCCCGTACTGCGCTGTAGTGTTCTATGTTCAATGTTCTATGAAATCAACTCGACGTAACTGGAAAAGCTCCCAATTAAGAACAGATATTTGAATGAAGCTGGGTGCACAGTTTCAGTGATATTTGTAAAATGGGCTGAGTAAATAATCTCATTACTGGCACTGAGTAAATAATCACGGGGGAGAACCTGACTCTGTTTCTCATTAGGGCTTTGGTCAATCATCCATTAAACCACCAACTCGGCATTATCGGCTTGAAGCCGTGCACACGTCTCGATTTCTTCATTCCAACCCAACGCTATTATTCTATTATATTTAATAAAGGGATGTAATTGGGAGCATTCTGTCCCTCTGCCGATTTTACGTTGCAGCTGTGTCAGAACATCTGTAAAGTCTGGCAGCAGCTGCACTAATCAGTTTGTTTCCATTAGTTTATTTAATTTAATGTATGAAACGTTTAATTGTCTCCCTGGAGTGTGATCTGTGGTTTAAACCTGACACATTTTCAATGCAGTTCAGAGTCTGCTCAGGCTTTCTGCTCAACCCACACACATCACCGAATCTTCTTGCTTTTCGCCAATTCCTCTCCTCTCCTTGCAGCCATAGGGGTTCCAATGAATAATGTAACGAGTTATTACTGACAGGTGTTATTGACTACCTCTATCTCTGCTCTCATTCACCCATGTACATTGTGCAAACACCCTTTCTCCTCTAACAGAAAGTTTCTCACCTTCGACCAAGAGATTTCTTCATTCTAATTGATCCAATTTCTCTCATTTGTCATCATAATGTCTCCAATAATCGGTATTGTTTCGCCAATTTACTGAGACAACTTAATCCATTTCCTGCTGTAATTGATAATTATTAATGATATAATTCCTCACGTTTAATAAATTTGGTGGTATTGTTTATTCATGCTGGTGTTATAAATTATCTCCCCATATAGCAGCAGTTTTTATGTAATGGTTAAATCGCTGCTCTACAGAGGTCTCTTTTTCACCAACTCTGTCAGTTCTCCTCTTTTAAAGTATAAATTCCACACTGCAGCTGCAAACTTCCCACTTTCACTCATACCATTTCACCGTGGGCAACAAGGTAACACAGTGGATAGCACTGTTGCTTCACAGCTCCAGGGTTGATTCCAGCTTAGTCTGCATGTTCTTCCTGTGTCCAGTTTCCTCCCACGAGTCCCGAAAGACGTGCTGTTAGGTAATTTGGATATTCTGAATTCTCCCTCTATGTACCCGAACAGGCGCTTTTCACAGCGCTTTCGGGGCTTTTCACAGTAACTTCATTGCAGTGTGAATTTAAGCCTACTTGGGACAATAAAGTTTATTATTATTATCCTATTGTCCACACTGTCACTGTGTGTGTGGAATATCATGCTGCCAACACGGAGTAAACGTAATTCTATTCTGTTTTTAACATTAAGAATTCTTACAACACCAGGTTTGTTTCGAATCACTAGCAGCTCCTTCCTTGGGTGAACCTCGATTTTCAGGATGGCAGCCGGTGACTAGTGGTGTGGCTCAAGGATCGGTGCTGGGACCACAACTTTTCACAATATACATTGATGATCTGGAAGAAGGCACTTCTGGAAGAAGGCACTGTTGCTAAGTTTGCAGATGTTACAAAGATCTGTAAAAGGACAGGTAGTACTGAGGAAGCAGGCGGGCTGCAGAAGGACTGGGATAGGCTGGGAGAGTGGGCAAATAAGTGGCAGATGGAATACAATGTGTAAAAGTGTGAGGGTATGCACTTTGGAAGGAGAAATGGAGGCACAGACTATTTTCTAAATGATGCTTAGGAAATCAGAAGCACAAAGGGATTTGGGAGTCCTTGTTCACGATTCTCTTAAGGTTAACGTGAAGGTTCAATTGGCAGTTAAGAAGTCAAATGCAATGTTAGCATTCATATCTAGAATACGAGACCAGGGATGTAATTCTGAGGCTGTATAAGGCTCTGGTCAGACCCCATTTGGAGTATTGTGAGCAGTTTTGGGCCCTGTATCTAAGGAAGGATATGCTGGCCTGGGAAAGGGGCCAGAGGAGGTTCACAAGAATGATCCCTGAAATGAAGAGCTTGTCGTTGAGTACTCTGGGTGTGTACTCGTTGGAGTTTAGAAGGATGAGGGGGGGTCTTATTGAAACTGACAGGATACTGCAAGGCCTGGATAGAGTGGACTTTGAGAGGATGTTTCCACTTGTAGGAAAAACTAGAAGCAGAGGACACAATCTCAGATGAAAGGGACAAGCCTTTAAAACAGAGATGAGGAGGAATTTCTTCAGCCAGGGTGGTGAATCTGTGGAACTCTTTGCTGCAGAAGGCTATGGAGGCCAAATCACTGAGTGTCTTTAAGACAGAGACAGATATGTTTTTGATCAATCGGGGGTTCAGATGTTATGGGGAGGAGGCAGGAGAATGGGGATGAGAAACATATCAGCCATGCTTGAATGGCGGAGCAGACTCGATGGGCCGAGTGGCCTACTTCTGCTTCTATGTTTTATGGCCTTATGGTCATTGCGACCATTTTGTTCCGAATGACCCTTTATCTTCTGTCACTTCTGGCTCATGTTGACACTAAAAAGATCAGGCAGCTACGAGGAGGAGATCTCTGAGTCAACGGTGGCTTTAGACAACATCACTACTCAAATAGAAGAATGAGAGGGGATCTCATAGAAACATATAAAATCCCGATGGGACTGGACAGGCTAAATGCAGGAAAAATGTTCCCGATGTTAGGGACTTTCAGAACTAGGGGGTCACAGCCTAAGAATAACGGGTAAGCCACTCAGGACTGAGGTGAGGAAGAACGTCTTCTCTCGGAGAGTTGTGAACTTGTAGATCTCTCCTACAGAACGCTGTTGGGTCCAGTTCATTGGATATATTCAAGAGGGAGCTGGACGTGGCCCTTGTGGCTAAAGTGTTCAAAGGGTATGGAGGGAGAGTAGGAGTGGGATACTGAATTTGCATGATCAGCCGTGATCATATTGAATGGTGGTACAGGCTCGAAGGGCCGAATGGCCTACTCCTGCACCTATTTTCTATGTTTCTATGTCGGGGTTGAGCATTGACAAGAAACTACCAAGAGAAAAGTTGGAGATTTCACAAATAAGCCACTAGAATGATTATTTTTCTTTGGATGTAAGGGTAATTTAGCTGCTGTGATAATCTCACGAGCACACATTCTACGTCTCCATCTGTCTCTCTTTATTTCCTAATTGTTGCAGCAAACTTGGCAGCGATCGTGATCCTGTCCCGAGGAAGATGTGGCTTCTCCCGATGTATCAGCTGCTACTTGGTGTCTATGTCAGTGTCAGACTTCACGGTCATTGTTAGCTCTGTGATACTAAACCGGATTGCAGGCATTTATTTCCCGTTCACTTTCCTGTCCATCACACATGTCTGTCGCTGCCGTGCTGTCCTAAACTGCACCGTGTTTGGAGTTTCTATATGGCTAACAGTCGCTTTCACCTTTGACAGATACGTGGCAATTTGTTGCCAAAATCTGAAAACAAAATATTGCACAGCGAAGACAGCGGCAGTTGCCATCGTGGCGATCTGTATATGTTGCTTTTTTGCATCTTCTTTCCTGTATTTGATTTATAAACCGTTGTACATAATTAATGACGTGCCCTGGTTCTGCAGTGTCAAGGTCATGTTTTATACATCATCAGTATGGATCGCATATGACTGGATAATCCGCATTTCCACTTGGCTCTCATTCATTCTGATTATATTGCTCAATGCTCTGACCATCAGAAACATCCGAGTGGCCAACAGAGCCCGCAGGAGGCTCAGGAGCCAGAAGAATGGAGAGAATGAGAGTGACCCAGAGATGGAGAAGAGGAGAAAGTCCATTGTTTTACTGGTCGCCATCTCGGGCAGCTTCATCCTGTCCTATTTGTTAACTGTGATTGCCTTCCTCTACGTTAGGATTGCGGGAACTACTTATTTCTCTGGCTCCAACTTCGAGGAATCAAATTATATTCTGGAGGAAAGCGGGATTATTTTGCAGGTGCTCAGTTACTGCACCAACCCGTTTATTTATGCTGGGACTCAGAGGAAATTCCGAGACGAGTTAAGGAATGGGGTGAAATATCCATTCATTCTGATCCGGAAAATATTTAAATAATGGCAACAGTGCAATGCTGTAATAATTCACCGTTGTAGTCCACATATAAATATTATCCAGTCCCAGTTACAATGTCATATGTTGTGTCGTTTATCCTCTGAACGGTTTTAGAAACATACAAGCCTGATCACCGCACAATTCAGATTACTAACCTCTTTTCAGTTCGTTGCCAATTCTCTTCCCGTTCTAATAAATATTTTGTACATTCCAACCATATGCTGCTCTCTGAGGTGTCCGTGCAAATTGTAGGAGAGAGATTCTGGCCACTCAGCTGCCATTGAACAGGAAACAATTCTGTGCAATGTGGGGGCCTCGATACCCTCTGGGTGGGGATTGAATGCTCACGTTGAGCCCTCAATGTATTTTCACAGTAACCTCACTGTTAATGAAAGCCGATGTGTGACACTAAGAAAGATTATTATTAGAACGAGAATGTGGACTGCCCCACACATTGCTCTTTCCTCAAAAACGCCTAGGCACGTTTGTAACCTTGTGTAGCCAAACTGGATCTATATTCATCAGGGCAGAGCAATTTATTGAATAAAAAGATGAATTCCCGTCCAGTCCACTGCCCACTCTGCCAGGTTTCCTGTTCGGGCCTGCATCCCCTCTGTTATCGAGCAAGATAAACTAAACGTAACAACCAGCACCGCCCCCCCCCCCATCTCCTTAAATGGGAAAGTACAGGAAGGAACATTTAAATAAATACATTTATGAAATTAAATTTGAAAAAAATCCTCATTATTGTTAACGCTTTCTGCCCTCTTGTTGTCTGAATGTTTGGTTTTGCTAATCAGAGGGGGGAAATTATCCATATTTGTCTGCAGCGACCCAGACAGGCAGACCCAGACAGGCAGACCCAGACAGGCAGGCCCAGACAGGCAGACCCAGACAGGCAGACCCAGACAGGCAGGCCCAGACAGGCAGACCCAGACAGGCAGGCACAGACAGGCAAACCCAGACAGGTAAACCCAGACAGGCAGACCGAGACAGGCAGAGCCAGACAGGCAAACCCAGACAGGTAAACCCAGACAGGCAGACCCAGACAGACAGTTCCACACACGCACATCCAAACAGGCAGGCCCAGACAGGCAGACCCAGACAGACAGTTCCCCACACGCACATCCAAACAGGCAGGCCCAGACAGGCAGACCCAGACAGGTATACCCAGACAGGTAAACCCAGACAGGCAGACCCAGACAGACAGTTCCCCACACGCACATCCAGACAGGCAGGCCCAGACAGGCAGACCCAGACAGGTAAATCCAGACAGGCAGTCCCAGACAGGCAGTCCCACACACGCACATCCAGACAGGCAGGCCCAGACAGGCAGTCCCACACACGCACATCCAGACAGGCAGGCCCAGACAGGCAGTCCCACACACGCACATCCAGACAGGCAGGCCCAGACAGACAGTTCCCCACACGCACATCCAGACAGGCAGGCCCAGACAGGCAGGCCCAGACAGGCAGACCCAGACAGGTAAACCCAGACAGGCAATCCCAGACAGGCAGTCCCAGAGAGGCAGTCCCACATACGCACACCTAGACAGGCAGACCCAGTCAGGTAATCCCAGACAGGCACATCTAGACAGGCAGACCCAGACAGGCAGACACAGACAGGCAAACCGAGGCAGGCAGTCCGTATTGGTGGTGGCGGGGAACTGGAGGGAGCTTTGGCCCAATGTGATTGGTCCGGGGCCACATTTATCAATTGGTTCTTTGTTGCTTCTCGAATCTCCCGCTGCCGGATCGCCCTCATATCATTGGCAGCGTCCCGGGACACTCGCTGTGTGTGTGGGACGCTCTGGGACGAGGCAGCGTCCCGGGACACTCGCTGTATGTGTGGGTCACTCTGGGATGTCCCGGGACACTCACTGTGTGTGTGGGACACTCTGGGATGTCCCGGGACACGCACTGTGTGTGTGGGACACTCTGGGATGTCCCGGGACACACTGTGTGTGTGGGATACTCTGGGATGTCCCGGGTCACTCACTGTGTGTGTGGGACACTCTGGGATGTCCCGGGACAGTCACTGTGTGTGTGGGACGCTCTGGGATGTCCCGGGTCACTCACTGTGTGTGTGGGACACTCTGGCATGTCGCTGGACAGTCACTGTGTGTGTGGGACGCTCTGGGATGTCCCGGGACACTCACTGTGTGTGTGGGACGCGCTGGGATGTCCCGGGACACTCGCTGTGTGTGTGGGACACTCTGGGATGTCCCGGGACACTCACTGTGTGTGTGGAACACTCTGGGATGTCCCGGGACACTCAATGTGTGTATGGGGCACTCTAGGATGAGGCAGCGTCCCAGGACACTCACTGTGTGTGGGGGACACTCTAGGATGTCCCGGGGCACTCAGTATTGAAGTGATGCTGAATTCATACAGATCAACCTCTGGTGTTACCCAGAACCAACTTCTACCAAACAATGGCATTTACCAAATTCAAACAAAATCTGGCCTAATACCACCCAGATTTTCGCTTGCTTCATAACCTCTCTCACTTTGCAGCCAATCACTGTCCATTTCTTCCTGCCTCTGTGTTTGTTCTCGACCTGATGCACTTGTGACTTTTTCAGCTCTGATATGAAACCACAAATGTCACTTAACTGATTCTGGCAGAGCCCTTTCCTGTGAATCTGCAATTCAGCTTTGTTGAACAAGAATAATTCATCATTCTCTGACTGGGAATCGAACCCGGGCCAGTGAGAGCACCGAATCCTAACCACTACACCACCAGGGAAGCTGGCAAACAGCCTTTTGTTTTGATTTCAGAGTTTTAATTAGAAATACACAAAACTACTTGTTTAGAATGAACACAAGTGACATCTTCAGCCAATCACAACACCGATTGCTGTTCGCTGGAACATGAATTCGACAGTGAGGTGAAATAGTCCCAAAAGCAGCTCATGTGTAATGTCCAATTTCCAAAACCCACCAACCTTATCGCTGTGGCTCCTGTGAAACTTACAACGCAACATCCGGCGGACAGTAATTAGAAATAACACATTTCAATTTTGAAAAACTTTGACAGTGAATCTTTCTCGCAATTAAGTTTTGATCAAAATTTGAATAGTTTCCAATTTTGTTGATCTGTTTCTGAAGTGAAACTATCGCGTTTGCTGAACATACACAAACTCCCCTGTTTCATACTGTGCAGAACATTAAAACGTACTCATCTGTAACTATGAGGCAAAGCTTCCTCATTCCAATTTGTTGTTAAACATTAGCACAATACGTCATCTCACAGCCTTGTGACATTTACACTTCCACAAGTTGTGAATGAGATTATTTCTTCCCCAGCTCCACATATTCCCTCATATTCCCCCATATCGCCCCTCCCCCGTATCCCCATAACGCCCTACCCCATATCCCCCCATATGCCCCTCTCCATACCCCCAAATCCTCCCTCCCCCATATTTCCCCATAACCTCCCTCCCCTATATCCCCCTCCCCCATATCCCCTATATGCGCCGATCACTGCCTGCGTGTCTAACCATGTTTGCTGTATTGTGTATTGCATGATCAAACATCATGGCATCCATCCCCGCGCTTGCCGACCGCCCGCAGCATGCCCCAGGGCGGCCCCGAGACAGGGACAGGCCCGGAGCAACAGGGAGACGATGCTCCCATCTCGTGCGAGTGCGGCGACGCAAGATGTGACACCCAGCAACGTGGGGGGTAGCCATATGCCCCCGTCGCAGCCGAACCAGGACAGCCCTACCCAGGACAGCACCACCCAGGACAGCCCTACCCAGGACACCCCTACCCAGGACACCTATACCCAGGACACACCTACCCAGGACACCTATACCCAGGACAGCCCTACCCAGGACACCTATACCCAGGACAGCCCTACCCAGGACAGCCCTACCCAGGCCAGTCCTACCCAGGCCACCCCTACCTAGGACAGCCCCTCTCAGGACACCCCTACCCAGGACAGTCCTACCCAGGACACCCCTACCCAGGCCACCCCTACCCAGGACACCCCTACCCAGGACAGCCCTACCCAGGACAGCCCTCCCCAGGACAGCCCTACCCAGGACACCCCTACCGAGGACACCCCTACCCAGGACAGCCCTACCCAGGACACCCCTACCCAGGCCACCCCTACCCAGGACAGCCCTACCCAGGACACCCCTACCCAGGACAGCCCTACCCAGGACAGCCCTACCCAGGATACCCCTACCCAGGACAGCCCTACCCAGGACAGCCCAACCCAGGACACCCCTACCCAGGACAGCCCTCCCCAGGACAGCCCTACCCAGGACACCTCTACCCAGGACACCTCTACCCAGGACACCCCTACCCAGGACACCCCTACCCAGGACAGCCCTACCCAGGACAGCCCTACCCAGGGCACCTCTATCCAGGACACCCCTACCCAGGACACCAGTACCCCGGACACTCCTACCCAGGACAGCCCTACCCAGGACAGCCGAACCCAGGACACCCCTACCCACGACACCACTGCCCAGGACACCTCTACCCAGGACAGCCCTACCCAGGACAGCCCTACCCAGGACAGCCGAACCCAGGACACCCCTACCCACGACACCACTGCCCAGGACACCTCTACCCAGGACAGCCCTACCCAGGACAGCCCTACCCAGGACACCCCTACCCAGGACACCCCTACCCAGGACACCCCTACCCAGGACACCCCTATCCAGGACAGCCCTACCCAGGACACCCCTACCCAGGCCACCCCTATCCAGCACACCCCTACCCAGGACACCCCTACCCAGGACAGCCCTACCCAGGACACCCCTACCCAGGACAGCCCTACCCAGGACAGCCCTACCCAGGACAGCCCTACCCAGGACACCCCTACCCAGGACAGCCCTACCCAGGACAGCCCTATCCAGGAGACCCCTACCCAGGACAGCCCTACCCAGGACAGCCCAACCCAGGACACCCCTACCCAGGACAGCCCTCCCCAGGACAGCCCTACCCAGGACACCCCTACCCAGGACAGCCCTCCCCAGGACAGCCCTACCCAGGACAGCCCTATCCAGGACACCCCTACCCAGGACACCCCTACCCAGGGCACCTATACCCAGGCACCCCTACCCAGGACAGCCCTATCCAGGACACCCCTACCCAGGCCACCCCTATCCAGGACACCCCTACCCAGGACACCACTACACAGGACAGCCCTACCCAAGACAGCCCTACCCAGGGCACCCCTACCCAGGACAGCCATACCCAAGACAGCCCTACCCAGGACAGCCCTACCCAGGACAGCCCTACCCAGGACACCCCTACCCAGGGCACCTCTACCCAGGCCACTCCTACCCAGGACACCAGTGCCCCGGACACTCCTACCCAGGACAGCCCTATCCAGGACAGCCGAACCCAGGACACCCCTACCCAGGACACCACTGCCCAGGACACCTCTACCCAGGACAGCCCTACCCAGGACAGCTCTACCCAGGACAGCCCTACCCAGGACAGCCGAACCCAGGACACCACTGCCCAGGATACCTCTACCCAGGACAGCCGAACCCAGGACACCCCTACCCAGGACACCACTGCCCAGGACAGCCCTACCCAGGACAGCCCTACCCAGGACATCGACACACATGACACTGAAATACAGGACACTGACCCACAGCGGACTGGTGGTCATGAACCGCCACCCCAGGGGCCCATGGACTCTGGGTCGGACGATGTTCATGACCACAATGCCACTGCTATCTCCAAGACCCTCCACCATCGCAGAGACACTCACCTCGGTTGGGCACTTTAGTGATGAGGCTTCTGGTACCCTCACTGGTGCGCACAACACAGACGTACCGGTACAGCAGGTGTAGGTAGGAGCAGCAGAGGGGCAGGGATGTCGGAGGGCATCCTGGCCCAAGCAAACATCTGCCGCCCAGATGGGTCCCAGGTTCCTGGAGTTACCACACCCACCCATAGACCTGCTGCAGTCACTGAACCAGGGACGATCGAAGGGGGTGACGGCTGGCTTGCAGCGGCTGAAGACACAGGTGGAGGAGTCCACCCACGTCCAGGAGCTGGGAGTGGTGTTGGTCATGCATGCCACCTAGATCAAAACCGCACAGGTGGCATCCGTGGTGGAGGCAATGGATGCGACGGTGTCAAACATGGGGAGCAGTATGCAAGGCCTGGGGCTTGGTCACGTCCGTTGGAAGCTGGCACCTCGCCAGATGGATGACCTCCCTCGTCCTCTCCCCCTCACCCCGGCACACGCCCCCTCACCCCAGCACTTGCCCCCATTCCCTCCCCGGCACTCGCCCCCTCACCCCAGCACTTGCCCCCCCCCCTCCCCGGCACTCGCCTTCCCCACCGGCACTCGCCCTCTCCCACCCCAGCCCTCCCCAGCACTCACCCTCTCCCCCCTCCCCGGCACTCACCCCCTCCTCCCTGGCACTCGCCCCCTCCTCCCCGGCACTCACCCTCTCCCCCCGGCACTCACCCTCTCCCCCTGCCCAGCATTCGCCCCCTCCCCCCGGCACTCACCCTCTCCCCCAGCACTCGCCCCCTCCCCCCAGCACTTACCCTCTCCCCCCAGCACTCACCCTCTCCCCCCTCACCCCGGCACTCGCCCCCTCCTCCCTCCCCGGCACTCGTCCCCTCCCCCGGCACTGGCCCCCTCACCCCGGCACTTGCCCTCTCTCCCCATTCACCCCTCCACGCCCCTCACACCCCCCCACGCTACCCCACGACACCCCCCATCACACCCCCCACCGCACACACACACACACACACACACACACACACACCATCCACACACCCCCTCCACACAGACTGCGGCCACGCTGTCACTTCTCCTGCGGCCACCCCACGCCATGACCTGCCTCCACGCTGTCCGGTGTCAACCATCAGCACTGGTTGATGCCGTCATATAAGGTGGTTGAATTTATGCCGGCGTGACCCGAGAATTCGGGCAGCCATTCTCCGAGGCGGGGGGCGCGATTCACGCTTCGGCGACTTTTGGTGGGTCGGAGAATTCAGAGGCCGGTGGGGGCGGGATTCATGCCGACACCCGGTGATTCTCCGACCCGGCGGGGCATCGGAGAATCCCGCATAAGTCGTCTGCAAATCCCGCAGCCCACTGACACCGCAGGAAAGCAGAGCTGGGAAGGCGGCAGTTTGACAGCCCCTCCAGTAAAACAATGATTAGAAAATATATTAGGGATTATTGTGAACATTTAACGTCAGTTTTGTAGTCTCGCAGTGAGAGATTTCATTAATTGCTTTGCTCAGTCAGTACATTTAGATTTATTGTCCCGAGATACAGTGAAAACTTGTTCTGCACACAGTCCAGGCAGATCGGTCCATACATAAAAAACACAGACATACAGTTACTCGGCAATCTAAACATATAACATTGACATCGTGCGCGATTTTCCGTCCTGCCGGACACATTGGGCTGGATTCTCCCCTACCCCGCGTGACGGAGGGTCCCGGCGTAGGGGAGTGGCGCCAACCACTCAGGGGTTGGGCCTCCCCACCTTTGGGGGCCAGCCCCGCGGCAGAGCGGTTGGCACCAGAAGACTGGCGCAGAAAACCGGCGCCCCCGGCAGTGTGTTTCTCTTCCGGGCTGGAGAATCACCGCAGGGGCCTCGCCGATTGGAGTGCCGAGATTCCCACCACCGCCACTTCCCGGGTGGCAGAGAATCTTGCCACGGCGGGGGCCGGATTTTTGGCGGCCCCAGGCGAATCTCCGACCCTGCTGGGGGTCGGAGAATTTCGCCCCAGGATCCTCGGGCGGGATTCTCTGACCCCCCCACCAGATCGGAGAATTGCCGGGAGTCGGTGTGAATCCTGCCCGCTCTGGCCTCCAAATTCTACCACCCCCCCCCAAAAGGCACCGAGGCGTGAATCGTGCCGCCTGCCTCGGAGAATGACGGGGACCGGCGCGACTCATTGGGCCCCAGGGCCGCCAGAATTCTCTGGGGCCGCGATGGGCCAAAGTCCTGCCCATTTAACGAGGGTCCCGCCGGCGTAATTCAAGGTGGGTCGGTACCGGTGGGACACAGCTCCGTGAGCGGCCTCCGGGTCCTCGGGAGGGGGGGGGGCGCAGGGTGCTCTGGCTGTGGGGTGCCCCCACATTGGCCTGGCCCACGATAGGGCCCCACAGATGTGCAGGCAGGCCTGTGCCGTGGGGTCACTCTATTCCTCCGTGTCAGCCTTGTACCGATCCGCGATGGCCGACGGGGAGATGAAGCTCCCGCGCATGTGCCAACTCGCGCCGGCTGACGGATACCCTTCGGCACCGGTTGGTGTGGCCTTCCTGCCAGCCGGCGCAGCGCAAACCACTCCAGCGTCGTCCAAACCCTCGAAGGTGCGGAGGGGTTGTGTTGGGAGGGGGTGGGGGGTTCGGGAAGGTTGCGGTTTGAGGAGGAGGGATTTCGGAGGCGGTGTGAAGGGATGATATCTGGGCAGGAGGCTGGGCAATGTACGTGGGGGTGACATATGAGTTGGGGCTATCCTGGGGGGTTACATCTCAGGGAGTGATATCTGGAGAGTACGCAATCGCGGGGGTGGCGGGTGGGCTGATTTTGGGTGGGTTGATTTCCACGAGGCTCGGTGATATCTGGGGGGTTGATGTCGCAGTGCGATATCCGTGGGTGATATTTGAGTTTGAGGGGGGGTGATATCCAGAGGGTTGGGGTGAGATCCAGGGGTGATAATATCTGGGAGTAATATCTGGGGTTGGATATCTCTGGGGTTGGGTATCTGTGGGGTTGGGTATCTCTGGGTGTTGGGTGATATCTGGGGTTGGGTGATATCTGGGGTTGGGTGATCTCTGGAGTTGGGTATCTCTGGGGTTGGGTGATATCTGGGGTTGGGTGACCTCTGGGGTTGGGTATCTCTGGGGTTGGGTGATATCGGGGGTTGGGTATCTCTGGGGATGGGTATCTCTGGGGGTTGGGTGATATCGGGGAGTGGGTGATATCTGGGGTTGGGTATCTCTGGGGTTGTTTGATATCTGGGGTTGGGTGATATCTGGGGTTGGGTGATATCTGGGTTGGATGATCTCTGGGGTTGGGTGATATCTGGGGTTGGGTGATATCTGGGGTTGGGTGATATCTGGGGTTGGGTGATATCTGGGGTTGGGTGATATCTGGGATTGGGATGATCTCTGGGGTTGGGTGATATCTGGGGTTGGGTGATATCTGGGGTTAGGTGATCTCTGGGGTTGGGTGATATCTGGGGTTGGGTGATATCTGGGTGGGTGATATCTGGGTTGGGTGATTCTCTGGGGTTGGGTGATCTCTGGGGGTGGGTGATATTGGGGGTTGGGTGATATCTGAGGTTGGGTGACATCTGGGGTTGGGTGATATCTGGGTTTGGGTGATATCTGATGTTGGGTGATATCTGGGGCTTGGGTGATATCTGGGGTTGGATGATCTCTGGGGTTGGGTATCTCTAGGGTTGGTTGATATCTGGGGTTGGATGATCTCTAGGGGTTGGGTATCTCTGGGGTTGGATGATATCTGGGGTTGGATGATATCTGGGGTTGGGTGATATCTGGGGGTTGGGTGATATCTGGGGTTGGGTGATATCTGGGGTTGGATGATCTCTGGGGTTGGTTATCTCTAGGGTTGGGTATCTCTGGAGTTGGATATCTCTGGGTTTGGGTATCTCTGGGTTTGGGTATCTCTGGGTTTGGGTGTTTCTGGGGTCGGGTGATATCTGGGGTTGGATGATATCAGGGGTTGGGTGATATCTGGGGTTGGATGATATCGGGGGTTGGGTGGTATCTGGGGTTGGATGATATCTGGGGTTGGGTGATCTCTGGGAGTGGGTACCTCGGGGGTTGGGTGATATTTGGGGTTGGGTGATTTCTGGGGGTGGGTATCTCTGGGGTTGGGTATCTCTGGGGTTGGGTGATATCTGGGGTTGGGTGATATCTGGGATTGGGTGATATCTGGGGTTAGATGATCTCTGGGGTTGGGTGATCTCTGTGGTTGGGTATCTCTAGGGTTGGGTATTTCTGGGGTTGAATCTCTGGGTTTGGGTATCTCTGGGTTTGGGTATCTCTGGGTTTGGGTGTTTCAGGGGTTGGGTGATATCTGGGGTTGGATGATATCGGGGGTTGGGTGATATCTGGGGTTGGATGATATCGGGGTTGGGTGATATCTGGGGTTGGATGATCACTGGGGTTGGGTGATATCGGGGGTTGGATGATCTCTGGGGTTTGGTAGCGATCTGTTGGGTGCTGATATCCATTTTGCGGTGATGTTAGGCGGGGGGCATGAATTCCAGGGTCGGGTGATACCTGGCTGGGGACATCCAGGGGTTGTGGGTGATATCTGGGGGGGGGGGAGTTATATCAAGGGTCGTTACATCTGGGGACTGATATACGGGGGGGGGGGGGGGGGTGACATTTAGGGGGGGTGATATCGGATTGGGAGGGGTGACATTTGGCGGGCGAGGGTGATATCCAGGGGAGAAGCGGAGTTGATATCCAAGAGAAGTGACATCTGCCGGGGGGGGTGGGGGACATTTGTTGATATCCAGGAAGTGTTATCGGGGTGAGGGTGATACCCGGGGGGGGGGGGGGGGGAGAAGGGATTGTGGTGAATGTGATTCATACTATATATAGTTGCCAATATCACTCCATGTATATATGTTCGTTATCTACCCGTTGTCAGATCAATGCTGTATGTAGTTGCCGATATATGCAGTTTCACTATCCGACCATCAGGGGGAGTCGCTCTGGGAGTGCGCGAGAGTTTGTACTGGGCTCCTCCCTTGGCTCTGCCCAGGACTCATCCCCCTGGGACCGATGTATAAAGATCAGTGCCTTAGAGCCAGCCTGCCAGATACCCTGAGTTCAACGACGAATAGGCTGGCTCTGTTGTAAGTGTATTAAAGCCTCTGTTCAGATCCAACTACACGTGTTCGCTAAATTGATGGTTCCATCAATTTAATACACCTAAGAAGCTGCCGAAGTAAAGCATGGAATCCGCTCTAAAACCAGGACGTCTAGAACTCGATCCGCAGGATGCAGAGGCGAAAGAAACCTTCTGCCACTGGCTGAAATGTTTTAAGGCCTACCTGGCCGAAATCAGCACTACTGAAACTACGGAGGAACAAAAGCTCAGCCTACTGCACGCGAGGGTAAGCCTCAGAATTTCTACACAACTAAATCCAGCCGGTTCCTACACCGCAGAGCTGGCGATTTTGGACAAAATGTATATTAGGCCCATGAACAAGGTCTTTGCCCGCCATGTGTTCACGACTCGCCGACAAAGGGCTACTGAAACTTTAGCTGAATTTGCACGCGAGTTGAACAATCTCTCAAATGACTGCAATTACCAGGCCGTAACCGCGGCTGAACATAGGGAGCTTGCTGTGCGGGATGTTTTTGTAGCGGGCCTTCGATCTAACTATGTACGCCAGAGACTATTAGAAAATGGGGCCCAGGGCTTAGAGACTACCGTAGAGGCTGCTATCACGATGGAAGTTTTCTTCCGCAGCCTCAACTCATTTCCCGCGGACCCCGCTAACCCCGCATGGGCCCCCGACCGGAGGACCCCAAAAACCTGTGCCGCAAAGCCCCCCAGCTATCGTGCTGCCACAGTCGGCCGCCCTACTGTCCCAGTCAACTACTCAAACTATCCAGCTGCTCCAGCTAATTACTCAGCTCCCCCAGCCAGCTACTCAGCTCGCCAAACCAGTTATTCAACTGCTCCAGCCTGCCACTTCTGTGGACAAAGCCAGCACCCGCGGCAGCACTGCTCAGCCCGATCCGCGACCTTCAGCAGCTGCGGGAAGAAAGGCCACTATGCTAAAGTGTGCCTCGGCAGAAGGGCCCCAGCCCTCAACATCCCAACAGTCCAAAAACATCGCCCCCAGCACCAGCAGGCCCGCGGGGCCCGAAACGCTGCGGCCTACGCTCAGGCTCCGCCCCCTCCTGCCACATGCAATCCATGGGGGCCACCATCTTGGCAAACCTCCACCATGCGGCCGGCCACGTGCGATTCATGGGGGCCGCCATCTTGGACGCCACCTTCATCACCACCCTCCACGTGCGATCCACGGACCCTAGCTGCATCCCCAGACTCAAACAGCTTATCGGAGGAGTATGACCTCCACGGGCAGTCACCACAATGGCCCGCAACTCAGCGCAGTGTTCCTGCATCAAGCTTGCCAGAACGCAGCGGCATCTACTCGACAGGACGCCCGATCGGAAGAATTCAACTCCCCCGGGCACCCACCAAGCGGCCCGCAACTCAACACGGTCACCCTCGACCAATCTCGCCCCAAGCAGCTGAGAAATTCGATGACGGAGGTCCAGATCAACGGGTACAACACATCGTGCCTCTTCAACTCCGGGAGCACAGAGAGCTTCATACACCCAGAGCTGGTAAGATGCTGTTCCCTCCCTATTTATCCCGTTAACCAAACTATCGCCCTCGCTTCGGGCTCCCATTCCATCCAAATCCAAGTCCGCACTACAGCAACGCTAACGATTCGAGGCACTAGCTATTCCAAATTTAAACTGTATGTCTTGCCCGACCTCTGCGCGCCACTCCTTTTAGGCTTGGATTTCCAATGTAATCTCAAGAGTCTCATCCTCAGCTTCGGCGGGCCCCTGCCCCCACTCACTATCTGCAGCCTCGCCATGCTGCGCATCGCCCCCCCTCCTCTCTTCGCCAACCTCACCCCGGATTGCAAACCGGTAGCCACCCGCAGCAGGCGGTACAGCCTGCAGGATAAGGTATTTATGAGAACGGAGGTCCGAAGGCTGCTCAGTGAGGGGATCATAGAGGCCAATAACAGTCCCTGGAGAGTTCAGGTGGTGGTCGTCAAGACTGGGGGAAAATTCCGCATGGTCGTCGATTATAGCCAGACCATCAATGGCTTTCTGCTCCTAGACGCATATCCCCTCCCCAGAATTGCAGACATGGTTAATCAGATCGCCCAATATCGGGTATTTTCCACAGTGGATCTGAAGTCTGCATACCACCAGCTCCCAATCCGCCCGGAGGACCGTCACTACACGGCGTTCGAGGCCGATGGCCGCCTCTTCCATTTCCTCCGGGTTCCCTTCGGCGTCACTAGCGGGGTTTCGGTGTTCCAACGAGCAATGGACCGAATGGTAGACTAGTACGGGCTGTGGGCCACGTTTCCGTATCTGGATAATATTACCATCTGCGGCCATGACCAGCAGGACCACGACGCCAACCTCCACTGTTTTCTCCAGACGGCCCAAAAATTAAACCTCACATATAACAAGGAGAAATGCATGTTCCGCACAAACAGACTAGCCATCCTCTGCTATGTCGTGGAGGATGGAGTCCTGGGCCCAGACCCGGACCGCATGCGCCCCCTCTGAGAACTCCCCCTCCCCCATGGCCCCAAGGCCCTCAAATGGTGCTTGGGGCTTTTTTTGTACTACACCCAGTGGGTCCCCCAATATGTGGACAAAGCCCGCCCACTCTTCAAGGCCACACTATTTCCCCTGTCTGCTGAGGCGCGCCAAGCCTTCAGCTGCATCAGGGACGACATCGGCAAGGCAGCAATGCGGGTGGTGAATTAATCCACTCCCTTTCAGGTTGAGAGCGACGCCTCAGAGGTAGCGGTAGCAGCCACTTTAAACCAAGCAGGGTGGCCCGTTGCATTTTTGTCCCGTACCCTATCTGTTTCAGAACTCCGACACTCCTCAGTCGAGAAGGAAGCACAAGCCATCGTGGAGGCTATCTGACACTGGAGGCAGCACTTCACAGGTAGGAGGTTCACCCTCATTACCGACCAACGGTCGGTCGCCTTCATGTTCGACAACTCGCAAAGGGGAAAATTAAAAATGCCAAAATTCTTCGGTGGAGGATTGAACTCTCCACCTACAATTACGATATCAAATATCGACCGGGGAAGCTCAACGAGCCCTCGGATGCCCTATCCCGTGGGACATGCCCCAGCACGCAAATCAACCGCCTAAAAGCCATCCACGATGACCTCTGCCACCCAGGGGTCACCCGGCTCGCCCACTACATCAGAGCCCGAAACCTGCCTTTCTCCAACGAGGAGGTAAAAGCGGTCACCAGGGACTGCCCGATCTGTGCGGAGTGCAGGGGAGTGATATCGGGGAGGGGGTGATATCGGGGAGGGGGTGATATCGGGGAGTGGTTGATATCGGGGAGGGAGTGATATCAGGGAGGGGAGATACCGGGGAGTGGGTGATATCGGGGAGGGAGTGATATCGGGGAGGGGAGATATCGGGGAGTGGGTGATATCGGGGAGGGTGTGATATCGGGGAGGGGAGATATCGGGGAGGGGAGATATCGGGGAGTGGGTGATATCAGGGAGGGGAGATATCGGGGAGTGGGTGATATCAGGGAGGGGGTGATATCGGGGAGGGGAGATATCGGGGAGTGGGTGATATCGGGGAGGGGAGATATCGGGGAGTGGGTGATATCGGGGAGGGAGTGATATTGGGGAGTGGGTGATATCGGAGATGGGGTGATATCGGGCAGGGGGTGATATTGAAGAGGAGGTGATATTGGGGAAATTGTGTTATCGGAAAGGGGTTGATATTGGTGTGGGGGAGATATTGGAAAGGGGGTGATATTGTGCAGGGGGTGATATCGGGGAGAGGGTGATATCGGGAAAGGTGTGATACCGGGGAGTGGGTGATACCGTGGAGGGGGTGATATAGAGGACGGGGTGATATCCGGGGAGGGGGTGACATTGGGGAGCGGGTGATATCGAGGAAGGGGTGGTATCTTTGGTGGGGTTGATATCGGGGAGGGGGTGATATCGGGGAGGGTGTGATATTGGAAGGGGGTGATATCAGGGAGGGGTGATATCGGGAGAGGGTGATATTGGGGAGGGGGTGATATCGGAGATAGGGTGATATCGGAGAGGGGAAGATATCGGGGAGGGAGTGATTTCCGGGGAGGGGGTGATATCAGAGATGGGGTGATATCGGGGAGGGGCGCTATCAGAGATGGGGTGATATAGGGTAAGGGGTGATCTCCGGGGTGGGGGTTGGAGCAGTGCTGCGGTTTCTATTGAGGGACAGCAATCCCGAAGGCCCTCAATGGGGCTAATGGGCAGCAGAAGCCGCCACTGCACCTGTGCCACATCCATCCCAGCATCCCCTGCAGGCTGGCGGTGGCCATCTTGTGGTGCCATGGGAGACGACATCAGTCAGTGGGTAGCACACACGCTGCCTGCTGGGATAGTGATCGTCCCACACATGGGCACGACAGCTCTATGTGAACCCTCCATTGTCTGAAGCATTATTACTGTCATAAGCCCCAGAGTCCTCAACCGTTCCTCATACGACAAACCTTCCTCTACCTCCAGAATCCAGCTTCGCTCTCGGTTCTGAAGCGTCCATTCCCCTTTCCTTGGAGGAGACAGCGGCCTCTGGTGGCACGGAGGAGGGGACAGCGGCCTCTGGTGGCAGGGAGGAGGGGACAGCGGCCTCTGGTGGCAGGGAGGAGGGGACAGCGGCCGGTGAGCAGTTTGTCTGTGTCTCTGTCTGTGTCTCTGTCTGGGTCTGTGTCTGTATCTCTGTGTCACTGTCTGTGTCTCTGTCTGTGTGTCTGTGTTTGTGTCTGTCTGTATCTCTGTCTGTGTCTGTGTTTCTGTCTGTGTCTGTGTTTCTGTCTGTGTCTGTGACTGTAGCTGTGTCTGTGTCTGTATCTCTGTCTGTGTCTGTAGCTGTGTCTGTATCTGTGTCTCTGTCTGGGGCACATTCTGCTGCACACACTGTGTTTCAGTGTGAGGCTCACACCCAGCTGGTCGGCAATGGGGGGAAGCACACACCCAGCTGGTCGGCAATGGAGGGAAGCACACACCCAGCTGATTGGTCATTGGGGGAGTCAAACACAGGATGCTGATCGGCCGTGTGTGGAGGCTCAGACACAGCTGGTAGGTTTTGCGGGAGGCACACACCCAGCCGACTGGCCAAGGGGGAGGCACACACAGCTGATGGGCCATGGGGGGAGTCACACAGGCTCAGCTGATGATCCATGGGGGGCACACACACCCAACTGATCGGCCATGGGGGAGTCATACAGACCAACTGATCGGCCATGGGGGAGTCATACAGACCAACTGATCGGCCATTGGGGAGTCATACAGACCAACTGATCGGCCATGGGGGAGTCACACTCACCCAGCTGATGGGCCATGGGGGATATCGCACACCCAGCTCATCCATCAAGGCGGGGGGTGGGGGAGGGGGGTCACACTCACAGCCAGGTGATCCATCAAGGCGGGGAGGGGGGTCACACTCACAGCCAGGTGATCGGCCATGGGGTCACACAGATCCAGAAGAACATCCATGGAGGAGTCTAAATCACCCAGCTGATCACCCTGGGGAGTCGGACACACGCAGCACATCGACATGGGGGGAATCACACACACAAAGCTGATCGGCCATGGGGGAATCACACACACAAAGCTGATCGGCCATTGGGGGGAGTCACACACACAAAGCTGATCGGCCATGGGGGAGTCACAGAGACCCAACTGATCGGCCATTGGAGGGGGGGGGGAGGGGTCACACTGACCCAACCGATCGGCTGTGGGGGCTATCACTCAGACTAAGCTGATCGGCCATAGAGGGAAAAACCGAGACAGTTTATGGGCCATGGAAGAATCACACAGACCCAGCTAATCTGAAACTGGGAACCGCACAGACCCAGCTGATCGGCTCGGGAGGGAATCACACAGAGCAGCCTATCCGTCACGGGGGTCTCACACAGACCCAGCCCATTCGCCATGGGGCATAACACAGATCAGCCATGAGGGGAATCATTCACACGCACACACAGCTGATCGGCCATGGGGGAATAACACAGACCCAGTTGATCAGCCATGAGGGGACTCACACACACCCACAGCTGATCGGCCTTTGTGGGGGTTGGCAGCTCAAGTGATTTTTTTTCAGAATTTTTTTTTGTTAAAAAATAATTGTCCCAAAATAAATCCTTCCGAACCAGCAGGTAGAGGGGCTGAACGTCCCCTCAGTAAGGACAATGAGATTCTACACCAAGTAACTTAGATTCATTTACAATACGGTGTAGACTGTACCGGGTCGATACCTGCCGAGTTCCTCCCCAGCGGCTGATAGAGTCACTCCAGCGGGGGTAAGGGTGGGGGGGGGGGGGGGGGGAATGGAGGGCCATTGGAGGTTAGGTGAGGGGTTTACTGGGATGGGGCCAAGGCAATGCCACCCTATTATTCTGAATGTTTTGTGGTTCATTTTAATTCTTTTAATGTCTGAAAAGGGAAATTTCTCCATTTCATAAACTTGGATTTTTGAAAACATTAAAATAATGTATGTGTCAGTGGATTTATTTCTTTTGAGATCTTTTCCAATCTTTATCCCCATTGTGGTTGCTGCTGTTCCTCCTCCTCTTCCTCCCGGCCGCCAGGGTGCGCTGCAGTTCCCCATGCAGTGGTTGCTGCTCCTCCCGGCCACCAGGGTACGCTGCAGTTCCCCATGCAGTGACTGCTGCTCCTCCCGGCCGCCAGGGTGCGCTGCAGTTCCCCATGCAGTGGCTGCTGCTCCTCCCGGCCACCAGGGTATGCTGCAGTTCCCCATGCAGTGGCTGCTTCTCCTCCCGGCCGCCAGGGTACGCTACAGTTCCCCATGCAGTGGTTGCTGCTCCTCCCGGCCGCCAGGGTATGCTGCAGTTCCCCATGCAGTGGCTGCTGCTCCTCCCGGCCGCCAGGGTATGCTGCAGATCCCCATGGAGTGACTGCTGCTCCTTCCGGCTGCCAGGGTACGCTGCAGTTCCCCATGCAGTGGCTGCTGCTCCTCCCGGGCACCAGGATACGCTGCAGTTCCCCATGCAGTGGCTGCTGCTCCTCCCGGGCACTGGGTACGCTGCAGTTCCCCATGCAGTGGCTGCTGCTCCTCCCGGGCGCCAGGGTATGCTGCAGTTCCCCATGGAGTGACTGCTGCTCCTCCCGGCTGCCAGGGTGCGCTGCAGTTCCCCATGCAGTGGCTGCTACTCCTCCCGGCTGCCAGGGTATGCTGCAGTTCCCCATGCAGTGGCTGCTGCTCCTCCCGGCCGCTAGGGTATGCTGCAGTTCCCCATGGAGTGACTGCTGCTCCTCCCGGCTGCCAGGGTGCGCTGCAGTTCCCCATGCAGTGGCTGCTGCTCCTCCCGGCCGCCAGGGTATGCTGCACTTCCCATGCAGTTTGTGCTGCTCCTCGCGGCCGCCAGGGCACGCTGCACTTCCCCATGCAGTGGGTGCTGATCCTCGCGGCCGCCAAGGTACGTTGCAGTTCGCCATGCAGTGGATGCACCTCCTCCCGGCCGCCAGGGCACGCTGCAGGTTCCTATGCAGTGGCTGCTGCTACTCCCGGAGTCACCTCTTGGCCCGACACCCCTGATCCTGCCACCCACAAACACACAAACTGCATGGTGACCCCCAACTGTCCCCAGTGGTAACACAAGATGGCCACCGACAGTCTCTCCTGGCATTGCAGAATGGTAAATCAGGGTGTGGCTGGCAGGGGATGGTCAGTGTGTCTGGCAGTGCGAGGAGAGAGTTGTCGTGTGGGTGGGGTTTCCTCTCACGATTTAATGAACTGAAGACGTGATCCAAAGGGACATTTCAGCACATTCTTGAACTGCTGTCTGAACTGAGTCTGTGTCACGGCATAAATCGCAGTGTTTGTGCAGCAACTCAGGAGCTGCAACATAAAGCCCAAATGCATAACATAATCATCTATCCATGAGAATAAATTCCCCATTAAAAACATCCGGAAACATATAGAATAAACCATTAATGTTGACCATAACAGGATGAAATTTGCCGAGATAATAAACAGTAAAATGATGGATTTCCTCCGACTCTCCATCTCTGGGTCTATGGCACTCTCTCCACTGCTGTGAGCCCTGAGTCTCTTGCGGGCCCTGCTGCTCACAACAATGTGTCTGACGGTGAGAACATTGAGCAGCAGAATCAGGGCAAATGGAACACACGGGGTTAGAATGTGGTGGAGGAACTCAATTGCTCCCCAGATCGGAGAGTCAAAACCATCGTCTGTGATAAAACAAAACCACGGGAAATTCTCCATCCGATACCAACCTGATAACATAAAATACCAGAAAATGTTCTTCAAACAGCTCAGCACAGTCACTGTTCCCAGAACCACAACCACCGTTTTCTCGCTGCAATATTTACTTTTCAGCCTCGGGCAACAAATGGCCACAAATCGATCAAAGGTGAAAGTGACGGTGAACCAGACAGAACAGTCAGTGGCTGCATAAAGCAGGACAGCGTGGATATTACACACGGGGATGGACATCACAAAATACAAGTATCTATCAAAAACAATGGGAATGTGTCTCAATATCAGGTCGAGAATAACAACCAGTAGATCCCCCATTGCCATGGCCACCAGGTAACAAGTGACACATTTGGACAGTCCACAGTTTTTTCTCTTCAGGATCACAATTGTGATGAGGTTCACTGTGAGGAAGGGAAATAAACAACAAAATTATACATCAGCTTGGGAAAGACAACATAAGTATGGTCGAGGTGGCGTTAATGAAGTCGAAGAAATATATACTAATACTCACACTCGCACACATACAGAGACAGTAATACACCCACACTCACAGACCCACACAGAGACACTGATACACACACTTGCCCTGATTCACTCACACATACAGACACTAACACAGACACACACACAGACACACACAAAGAGAAACTCATACACACAGGCACACACAAAGACACAAATACACACACACAGATACTAATACACACACTCACAGACCCACACAGAAACACAAATACACACACTCACTCACACACACAAAGACACAAATACACAGTCTCACACACTAATACACACACTGACACACACAGATACACTGATACACACACTCACAGACCCACACAGAGACGCTGATACACACACTCACACACACATACAGACACTAATTCACACACTCACAGACATGCTGACACACTAATGCACACACACACAGACAGTAATACACACACTCAGACACGTACAGACACAAATACACATTCACAGACATACAGATACCCTAGTACAAGCACTCACAGAGACAGAGATAATAATACACATACTCACAGACACACACAGAGACACTAATACACAGTCACAGACTCACACAGCGACACTAATACACACTCACAGGTCCACAGATACACTAATACACACACTCACAAACACACACAGACACACTAATACACATATTCACAGACACAGAGACACTAATACGCACACTCACAGAGGCAGTAATACACACACCCACACACAGACACTAATACACACACTCACACACACACGGAGGCACTAATACACACACTCACACACACATACAGACACTAATACATACACTCACACACTGACATACTAAAACACGCACTCAGACACACACAGAGACAGTAATGCACACTCAGACACACACACAAAACTAATACACACACACATAGACAGTTGACCACACACAGACACACATAGACACTAATACACACACTCACAGACACACAGATATACTAATACACACACTCAGAGACACACACAGAGACACTATTACACGCACCCACAGGCAGACAGAGGCAGTAATATACGCACTCACAGACACAGACAGAGACACCAATACACAGACTCACACACAGACACTAATACACACACTCACACACCAATACACACAGACACTAATACACACACTTACACACTCACAGACAGTAATACACACACTCACATACACAAATACACACTCACGGACACACACAGACACTAATACACACACTCACAAATACACATACTCACAAACAAACAGAGACACTAGTGCACACACTCACAGACACACAGAGACACTAGTACACACACTCACAGACGCACACACACAGACACTAATACACACACACAGACACAAACTGAGAAACTAATACACACTAATTTATACACAGAGACACTAATATACACACACTCACATACACAGACAGTCATACACACACTCACAGACACACAAAGATACACTGATACACACACACAGATACACACAGGCATTAATACACACATAGACACACACACCCACACGAATACACACACTCACAGACACAGAGATACTAATTCACACACTGACGGAGGCACACATACACTAATACACACACTCACAGACACACACAGACACCAATACACACTGAGACACACACAGACACTAATACACACACTCACACACACACAGACTCTAATACACTAACATAGGCATAGGAACACTAATACACACACTCACACACACAGATACACTAATACACACACTCACACACAGAGACAGTAATACACAGTCACACACACAGAGATACACTAATACACTCACAGACACACATACACACACACACATATACACACGCACAGACACACACACGCACAGACACACAGAGACACTAATTTACACACTTACACATACAGCGACACTAACACACACTCAAAGACACACACAGAGACACTAATATACACACACACACACAGACACTAATACACACACTCACAGACACACAAACACAGACACTAATGCACACACTCAGAGACACACTCAAATACACTAATACACAAAGTCATTCATACCGAGGCACTAATACACACACAGCGACACTAATGCACACACTCACAAACACACACAGCCACACATAGATGCACTAATGCACACACACACACACAGACACAGACACTAACACACACACACACAGACACACACATACACTAATACACAAAGTCACTCCTCCAGAGACACTAAAACACACACTGACACACACACACAGACACTAATACACACACTCACTGACACGCAGATACACTAATACACACTCACACACAGGCACTAATACACACACTCACACACACTGACATGATTACAAACAACCACAGAAACACAGAGACACTAATATGCACACTTACATACACAGAGACACGAAAACACACACTCACAGAGACAAACAGATACACTGATACACATATTCACACACAGACACTAATACACACACACACAGACACTAAAACACACACTCACAGAGACACTAATACACAAACTCACACACACAGACAGTAAAACACACACTCACACACAGACACTAATAAACACACTCGCAGACACATATAGACACTTCTACACACACTCACAGATATACAGAGAGACTAAAACACACACTCACATACACACACAGATACACTAATATACACACTCACACACACAGACACTAATACACACACTCAGACATATACACAGAAACTAATACACACTGACAGACACAAACAGATAAACTCACACACACAGCAACACTAATACACATACAGGCACTAATACACACACTCAGACATCCAGACACTAATGCAAAAATTCTCTCACACACAGACACTCACAGGCAGTGGCGTGCAGAGGTCTGGTGATGACCGGGGTAAATCTTGATTGTATGCCCCAAAGCCCCACGTAAATATTTCATTAAATATCACCAAAAAACCTATAGAAAACGTAGTTGCAATCGTTCTAGAGCTATTCACTGACCTCTTTATCTTTAGAACATAGAACGATACAGCGCAGTACAGGCCCTTCGGCCCTCGATGTTGCACCGACATGGAAAAAAACTAAAGGCCATCTAACCTACACTATGCCCTTATCATCCATATGCTTATCCAATAAACTTTTAAATACCCTCAATGTTAGCAAGTTCACTACTGTTGCAGGTAGGGCATTCCACGGCCTCACCACTCTTTGCGTAAAAAACCCACCTCTGACCTCTGTCCTATATCTATTACCCCTCAATTTAAGGCTATGTCCCCTCGTGCTAGCCACCTCCATCCACGGGAGAAGGCTCTCGCTGTCCACCCTATCTAACCCTCTGATCATTTTGTATGCCTCTATTAAGTCACCTCTTAACCTTCTTCTCTCTAACGAACACAACCTCAAGTCCATCAGCCTTTCCTCATAAGATTTTTCCTCCATACCAGGCAACATCCTGGTAAATCTCCTCTGCACCCGTTCCAAAGCTTCCACGTCCTTCCTATAATGAGGCGACCAGAACTGTGCGCAATACTACAAATGCGGCCGTACTAGAGTTTTGTACAACTGCAACATGACCTCATGGCTCCGGAACTCAATCCCTCTACCAATAAAGGCCAACACACCATAGGCCTTCTTCACAACCCTATCAACCTGGGTGGCAACTTTCAGGGATCTATGTACATGGACACCGAGATCCCTCTGCTCATCCACACTACCAAGAATTTTACCATTAGCCAAATATTCCGCATTCCTGTTATTCTTTCCAAAGTGAATCACCTCACACTTCTCCACATTAAACTCCATTTGCCACCTCTCAGCCCAGCTCTGCAGCTTATCTATGTCCCTCTGTAACCTGCAACATCCTTCCGCACTGTCTACAACTCCACCGACTTTAGTGTCGTCTGCAAATTTACTCACCCACCCTTCTGCGCCCTCCTCTAGGTCATTTATAAAAATGACAAACAGCAACGGCCCCAGAACAGATCCTTGTGGTACGCCGCTCGTAACTGAACTCCATTCTGAACATTTCCCATCAACTACCACTCTCTGTCTTCTTTCAACTAGCCAATTTCTGATCCACATCTCTAAATCACCCTCAATCCCCAGCCTCCGTATTTTCTGCAATAGCCGACCGTGGGGAACCTTATCAAACGCTTTACTGAAATCCATATACACCACATCAACTGCTCTACCCTCGTCTACCTGTTCAGTCCCCTTCTCAAAGAACTCGATAAGGTTTGTGAGGCATGACCTACCCTTCACAAAACCATGCTGACTATCCCTAATCATATTATTCCTATCTAGATGATTATAAATTGTATCTTTTATAATCCTCTCCAAGACTTTACCCACCACAGACGTTAGGCTCACCGGCCTATAGTTACCGGGGTTATCTCTACTCCCCTTCTTGAACAAAGGGACCACATTTGCTATCCTCCAGTCCTCTGGCACTATTCCTGTAGCCAATGATGACCTAAAAATCAAAGCCAAAGGCTCAGCAATCTCTTCCCTGGCTTCCCAGAGAATCCTAGGATAAATCCCACCAGGCCCCGGGGACTTATCTATTTTCACCTTGTCCAGAATTGCCAACACTTCTTCCCTACGCACCTCAATGCCATCTATTCTAATAGCCTGGGTCTCAGCATTCTCCTCCACAATATTATCTTTTTCCTGAGTGAATACTGACAAAAAGTATTCATTTAGTATCTCGCTTATCTCCTCAGCCACCACACACAACTTCCCACCACTGTCCTTGACTGGCCCTACTCTTACCCTAGTCATTCTTTTATTCCTGACATACCTATAGAAAGCTTTTGGGTTTTCCTTGATCCTACCTGCCAAAGACTTCTCATGACCCCATCCTTGCTCATCTTAGCTCTCTCTTTAGATCCTTCCTCGCTTCCTTGTAACTATCAAGCGCCCCAACTGAAACTTCACGCCTCACCTTCACATAGGCCTCCTTCTTCCTCTTAACAAGAGATTCCACTTCTTTGGTAAACCACGGTTGCCTCGCTCGACCCCTTCCCCCCTGCCTGACTGGTACGTACTTATCAAGAACATGCAATAGCTGTTCCTTGAACAAGCTCCACATATCCAGTGTGCCCAACCCTTGCAGCCTACTTCTCCAACCTACACATCCTAAGTCATGTCTAATGGCATCATAATTGCCCTTCCCCCAGCTATAACTCTTGCCCGGCGGGGTATACTTATCCCTTTCCATCACTAACGTAAAGGTCACCGAATTGTGGTCACTGTTTCCAAAGTGCTCACCTACCTCCAGATCTAACACCTGGCCTGGTTCATTACCCAAAACCAAATCCAATGTGGCCTCGCCCCTTGTTGGCCTGTCAACATATTGTGTCAGGAAACCCTCCTGCACACATTGTACAAAGAACGACCCATCTAATGTACTCGAACTATATCTTTTCCAGTCAATATTTGGAAAGTTAAAGTCTCCCATAACAACTACCCTGTTATTTTCGCTCTTTTCCAGAATCATCTGCGCCATCCTTTCCTCTACATCCCTAGAACTATTAGGTGGCCTATAGAAAACTCCCAACAGGGTGACCTCTCCTTTCCTGTTTCTAACCTCAGCCCATATTACCTCGGAAGAAGAGTCCCCATCTAGCATCCTTTCCGCCACTGTAATACTGTCCTTGACAAGCAGCGCCACACCTCCCCCTCTTTTGCCCCCTTCTCTGACCTTACTAAAACACCTAAACCCCGCAACAACCATTCCTGTCCCTGCTCTATCCATGTCTCTGAAATGGCCACAACATCGAAGTCCCAGGTACCAACCCATGCTGCCAGTTCCCCTACCTTATTTCGTACACTCCTGGCATTGAAGTAGCCATGATGTGGAGATGCCGGCGTTGGACTGGGGTGAGCACAGTAAGAAGTCTTACAACACCAGGTTAAAGTCCAACAGGTTTGTTTCAAACACTACTTTTTTGCATCTTTGTAGAAACTGAATGTCAGTGTCTATATGCGCGATCTTCCTGGAGATCCTCTCCACTTTGAGCCGGCAGTTTGCGGTGTCAATGGTAGCCATGATGTGGAGATGCCGGCGTTGGACTGGGGTGAGCACAGTAAGAAGTCTTACAACACCAGGTTAAAGTCCAACAGGTTTGTTTCAAACACTACTTTTTTGCATCTTTGTAGAAACTGAATGTCAGTGTCTATATGCGCGATCTTCCTGGAGATCCTCTCCACTTTGAGCCGGCAGTTTGCGGTGTCAATGGTAGCCATGATGTGGAGATGCCGGCGTTGGACTGGGGTGAGCACAGTAAGAAGTCTTACAACACCAGGTTAAAGTCCAACAGGTTTGTTTCAAACACTGCTTTTTTGCATCTTTGTAGAAACTGAATGTCAGTGTCTATATGCGCGATCTTCCTGGAGATCCTCTCCACTTTGAGCCGGCAGTTTGCGGTGTCAATGGTAGCCATGATGTGGAGATGCCGGCGTTGGACTGGGGTGAGCACAGTAAGAAGTCTTACAACACCAGGTTAAAGTCCAACAGGTTTGTTTCAAACACTGCTTTTTTGCATCTTTGTAGAAACTGAATGTCAGTGTCTATATGCGCGATCTTCCTGGAGATCCTCTCCACTTTGAGCCGGCAGTTTGCGGTGTCAATGGTAGCCATGATGTGGAGATGCCGGCGTTGGACTGGGGTGAGCACAGTAAGAAGTCTTACAACACCAGGTTAAAGTCCAACAGGTTTGTTTCAAACACTGCTTTTTTGCATCTTTGTAGAAACTGAATGTCAGTGTCTATATGCGCGATCTTCCTGGAGATCCTCTCCACTTTGAGCCGGCAGTTTGCGGTGTCAATGGTAGCCATGATGTGGAGATGCCGGCGTTGGACTGGGGTGAGCACAGTAAGAAGTCTTACAACACCAGGTTAAAGTCCAACAGGTTTGTTTCAAACACTTGAAACAAACCTGTTGGACTTTAACCTGGTGTTGTAAGACTTCTTACTGGGCATTGAAGTAGACACACTTCAAACCACCTACCTGAACACTGGTACCTCCTGCGAAGTCAAATCTGTGCTTCTGACCTCTATACTCTCAATCTCCCGTACCCCAAAACTACAATCCAGGTTCCCATGCCCCTGCTGAATTAGTTTAAACCCCCCCAAAAAGCACTAACAAATCTCCCCCCCCAGGATATTGGTGCCCCTCAGGTTCAGATGTAGACCATCCTGTCTATAGAGGCCCCACCTTCCCCAGAAAGAGCCCCAGTTATCCAGAAATCTGAATCCCTCCCGCCTGCACCATCCCTGTAGCCACGTGTTTAATTGCTCTCTCTCCCTATTCCTCATCTCACTATCACGTGGCACGGGCAACAACCCAGAGATAACAACTCTGTTTGTTCTCGCTCTGAGCTTCCATCCTAGCTCCCTAAAGGCCTGCCTGACATCCTTGTCCCCTTTCCTACCTATGTCGTTAGTGCCAATGTGGACTACGACTTGGGGCTGCTCCCCCTCCCCCTTAAGGACCCGGAAAACACGATCCGAGACATCACGTACCCTTGCACCTGGGAGGCAACATACCAAACGTGATTCTCTCTCGCTCCCACAAAATCTCCTATCTGTGCCCCTGACTATTGAGTCCCCAATTACTAATGTTCTACTCCTTTCCCCCCTTCCCTTCTGAGCAACAGGGACAGACTCCGTGCCAGAGGCCCGTACCCCATGGCTTACCCCTGGTAAGTCGTCCCCCCCACAAGTATCCAAAACGGTATACTTGTTACTCAGGGGAACGACCGCAGGGGGTCCCTGCACTGACTGTTTCTTCCCAGTCCCTCTTACAGTTACCCATCTATCTCCAGTCTTTGGTGTAACTACTTCCCTGAAGCTCCTATCTATGACCTCCTCTGCCTCCCGAATGATCCGAAGTTCATCCAGCTCAAGCTCCAGGTCCCTAACACGGTTTTTGAGGAGCTGGAGTTGGGTGCACTTCCCACAGATGAAATCAGCAGGGACACTGACGGCGTCCCTCACCTCAAACATTCTGCAGGAGGCCATGATGTGGAGATGCCGGCGTTGGACTGGGGTGAGCACAGTAAGAAGTCTTACAACACCAGGTTAAAGTCCAACAGGTTTGTTTCAAACACGAGCTTTCGGAGCACGGCTCCTTCTTCAGGTGAATCATTCACCTGAAGAAGGAGCCGTGCTCCGAAAGCTCGTGTTTGAAACAAACCTGTTGGACTTTAACCTGGTGTTGTAAGACTTCTTACTATTCTGCAGGAGGAGCATTGTACTGCCTTCCCTGACATCACCTCTAGATTAAAAAAAAAAGAAGAAGAAGAAAAAGAAACAAAGAGCTTACCTGATATTCCCTCAAACCCTGCTCCCGGTGAAAGGTAAGCAAATTTAAAGGCACTCACTCACCTTCACGACAGGCCCCAAGCTGCCTCTAGGTCATCTCTAAGGTATAGGACGGCTGCCTGAGGTTAAATTGCGCTGTAAGAGTTAGTCAATTTCCCCTTAGCGCTGGGATTCTAGGGATATTGTTCTCTTCTTCAGTCATTTTGCTTTGCAGCAATGGGTGAGATGTTATGTCTCGAAAGTTGTGCCTCCCTCCTCTGCAACCCCCATGGAGAAGGATAAGAGCAGCAACGTCATGGAAATACTGTTATGACCCTTGTGGAAACAAACTACAAAGAACCCAACTAAGACCAATATACAAGACTTCACTTTTATATTAGCAATCACACCAAAATCAACGTAAATTAAACATGAATTAACAGGAAAATTGCAATAATATGACCGATAAATTACACATAGCAGATACAAAGACATATCTCACACATTTCTCAGTCAGCCCATTCAGCACGTATCGCATTCATTTCAGCCACAATATCCTTCAAAACGTTGAACTTCTTCAAATCAAATTCCATCTTCATTTCTCTAAAGCTTTAGCACCAAGTCTCATCAAACACCGGCATAACTTCACCCAATTTCCACAAATATAATTTTCACAGTCGACACATTTCCAGATCCCTTCTTCTTCACAAAATCCTGGTCATGTGGGGCCTGTTTGTGCACTATGCCAGTGCATGTGCATGTTTGGGGCAGCAGGGTAGCATGGTGGTTAGCATAAATGCTTCACAGCTCCAGGGTCCCAGGTTCGATTCCCGGCTGGGTCACTGTCTGTGTGGAGTCTGCACGTCCTCCCCCTGTGTGCGTGGGTTTCCTCCGGGTGCTCCGGTTTCCTCCCACAGTCCAAAGATGTGCGGGTTAGGTGGATTGGCCATGCTAAATTGCCCGTAGTGTCCTAATAAATGTAAGGTTAAGGGGGGGGGGGGTTGTTGGGTTACGGGTATAGGGTGGATATGTGGGTTTGAGAAGGGTGATCATGGCTCGGCACAAAATTGAGGGCCGAAGGGCCTGTTCTGTGCTGTACTGTTCTATGTTCTATGTTCTATAAAGGGTCCCAAAATCCAGATATAAAGCTCTGTTCAAGATCCGAGCTCCAGCAGCTTGCAGTCAAGTAGAACATAGAACATAGACCAGTACAGCACAGAACAGGCCCTTCAGCCCTCGATGTTGTGCCGAGCAATGATCACCCTTCTCAAACCCCACGTATCCACCCTATACCCATAACCCAACAACCCCCCCCCCAACCTTACTTTTTTAGGACACTACGGGCAATTTAGCATGGCCAATCCACCTAACCCGCACATCTTTGGACTGTGGGAGGAAACCGGAGCACCCGGAGGAAACCCACGTACACACGGGGAGGACGTGCAGACTCCGCACAGACAGTGACCCAGCCGGGAACCGAACCTGGGACCCTGGAGCTGTGAAGCATTTATGCTAACCACCATGCTACCGTGCTGCCCCTGTCTCTGAGAATCTCCCATTTATAGGACCCTGGGCTTTAAGTATAAAGGGTAAGAGGGCAAAAGTTAAGAGGCCATGATGAATCTTCATAAAATACTGGTTCTGTCCCAAATGGGTACCCCTGGCCCAAATGTCAAATTCTGGGCACGACAGTTTAGTAAGTTGACAACTATAGAGAGGGTGCAGAGAAGAGTTTAAAAATGGATCAAAAGATAAAGATAAAGAATAAATAAAACTCACCCATGGTGGCATTGATTGCCATCGATTCGGGAGAATTCACGCCCTTTTTGTTCACGCTCCAGCCGCCGAGTGCAAAGCCGCCTCTTCACCAGCGGCGACCGCGGTGCGCAGGCGCGCTCCGGCCGCCCGCGGTGCGCAGGCGTGCTCTGGCTGACCGCGGTGCGCAGGCGCGCTCCGGCCGCCCGCGGTGCGCAGGCGTGCTCTGGCTGACCGCGGTGCGCAGGCGCGCTCCGGCCGCCCGCGGTGCGCAGGCGTGCTCTGGCTGACCGCGGTGCGCAGGCACGCTCCGGCCGCCCGCGGTGTGCAGGCGCTCCGTTCTCTTCACGCTGCTGCCCCCATCCAATCGATGCCCGGGGCCAGCGCACCGTCGGCCCCCCCCCTCTGCACGCCACTGCTCACAGGCACTACTACGCACACTCAAAGTCACACAGAGACACGAATACACACACTAATGCACACATACAGACACTAATACACCCACTCACACACGCAGAGACATTAATACACACTCACAGACACACAGATACATTAACACACACTCAGACACACAACGACACTAATTCACAAATTCACACACACACACAAGGAGGCACTAATACAGACACTCATGGCACACTCAGACAGTAATACACACACTCACACAAAGAGACACTATACACACTCACAGACACACAAATACACTAATATACACACTGACACACACAGAGACACTTTTTCACAAGCTAACAGACAGCCAGAGACACTAAAACACTCACTGACACACACACACAGGCACTAATACACACACTCACACACACACACACACACACACCCAGACACTAATGCAAAAATTCTCACACACACAGACACTCACAGATACACTAATACACACAGGCACTAATACGCACACTCAAAGTCACACAGAGACACGAATACAAACACAAATACACACATACAGACACTAATACACACACTCACACACACACAGACACTAATACATACTCTCTCACACACACACAGACATTAATACACACTGACAGCCACACACAGACACTAATACACACACTCACAGACACACACGAGACACTAATACACACACTCACAGACACACAGAGACACTAATACACACTCACAGACACACAGAGACACTAATACACACACTCACAGACACACACAGACACTAATACACACACTCACAGACACACAGAGACACTAATACACACACTCACAGACACACACAGACACTAATACACACACTCACAGACACACACAGACACTAATACACACACTCACAGACACACACAGACACTAATACACACACTCACAGACACACACAGACACTAATACACACACTCACAGACACACAGAGACACTAATACACACACTCACAGACACACAGAGACACTAATACACACACTCACAGACACACAGAGACACTAATACACACACTCACAGACACACATAGACACTAATACACACACTCACAGACACACAGAGACACTAATACACACTCACAGACACACAGAGACACTAATACACACACTCACAGACACACAGCGACACTAATACACAAATTCACACACACACACAAGGAGGCACTAATACAGACATTCATGGCACACACAGACAGTAATACACACTCACACAAAGAGACACTATACACACTCACAGACACACATACACTAATATACACACTGACACACACAGAGACACTTTTTCACAAGCTAACAGACTGACAGAGACACTAATACACACACTTACATACAGGCACTAATACACACACTCACAGACACACAGAGACACTAATACATACACCGACACACACAGAGACACTTTTTCACAAGCTAACAGACAGCCAGAGTCACTAAAACAGTCACTGACACACACACACAGGCACTATTACACACACTCACACACACATACCCAGACACTAATGCAAACATTCTCACACACACAGACACTCACAGATACACTAATACACACAGGCACTAATACACACACTCAAAGTCACACAGAGACACGAATACAAACACTAATACACACATACAGACACTAATACACACACTCACAGACACCAGAGACACTAATACACACTCACAGACACACAGAGACACTAATACACACACTCACAGACACACAGAGACACTAATACACACCTCACAGACACACAGAGACACTAATACACACACTCACAGACACACAGAGACACTAATACACACTCACAGACACACAGAGACACTAATACACACACTCACAGACACACAGAGACACTAATACACACACTCACAGACACACAGAGACACTAATACACACACTCACAGAACACACAGAGACACTAATAACACACTCACAGACACACAGAGACACTAATACACACACTCACAGACACAAACAGAGACACTAATACACACACTCACAGACACCAGAGACACTAATACACACACTCACAGACACACAGAGACACTAATAACCACACTCACAGACACACAGAGACACTAATACACACACTCAGCAGACACACAGAGACACTAATACACACACTCACAGACACACAGAGACACTAATACACACACTCACAGACACACAGAGACACTAATACACACACTCACAGACACACAGAGACACTAATACACACACTCACAGACACACAGAGACACTAATACACACACTCACAGACACACAGAGACACTAATACACACACTCACAGACACACAGAGACACTAATACACACACTCACAGACACACAGAGACACTAATACACACACTCACAGACACACAGAGACACTAATACACACTCACAGACACACAGAGACACTAATACACACACTCACAGACACACAGAGACACTAATACACACACTCACAGACACACACAGACACTAATACACACACTCACAGACACACAGACACTAATACACACACTCACAGACACACAGAGACACTAATACACACACTCACAGACACACAGAGACACTAATACACACACTCACAGACACACAGAGACACTAATACACACACTCACAGACACACAGAGACACTAATACACACACTCACAGACACACAGGCACTAAGACACACACTCACAGACACACAGAGACACTAAGGCACACACTGACACACACAGAGACACTTTTTCACAAGCTAACAGACAGCCATAGACACTAAAACACTCACTGACACTCGCACACAGACACTAATACACACACTCGCATACACAGCGACATTAATACAGACACTCACACACACAGAGACACTAATATACACGCAAACACAGATACACTAATGCACACACTCACACACACAGAAACACTAATACACCCACTCTGACACACACAGACACTAATACACACACTCAGATACAGCGACACTAATACACACACTCAGACACACACACATAACAAATACACCCACTCAGACACACACACAGACACTAATACACACTCACTGACACAGACGGATGCACTAATACACAGACTCGCAAACACAACAACACTAATACACACACTCAAAGACACACACAGAGCCATGAAAATATACGCTCACACACACTCACCGTCACTAATACACACTCACATACACACAGAGACACTAATACACACACTCACAGACACACAGACACTAATACACACACTCACAGACACACAGAGACACTAATACACACACTCACAGACACACAGAGACACTAATACACACACTCACAGACACACAGACACTAATACACACACTCACAGACACACAGAGACACTAATACACACACTCACAGACACACAGAGACACTAATACACACTCACAGACACACAGAGACACTAATACACACACTCACAGACACACAGAGACACTAATACACACACTCACAGACACACAGAACACTAATACACACACTCACAGACACACACGAGACACTAATACACACACTCACAGACACACAGACACTAATACACACACTCACAGACACACACAGACACTAATACACACACTCACAGACACACAGAGACACTAATACACACACTCACAGACACACACAGACACTAATACACACACTCACAGACACACAGAGACACTAATACACACACTCACAGACACACAGAGACACTAATACACACACTCACAGACACACAGAGACACTAATACACACTCACAGACACACACAGACACTAATACACACACTCACAGACACACACAGACACTAATACACACACTCACAGACACACAGAGACACTAATACACACTCACAGACACACAGAGACACTAATACACACACTCACAGACACACAGAGACACTAATACACACACTCACAGACACACACAGACACTAATACACACACTCACAGACACACACAGACCTAATACACACACTCACAGACACACAGAGACACTAATCACACACTCACAGACACACAGAGACACTAATACACACACTCACAGACACACACAGACACTAATACACACACTCACATACACACACAGACACTAATACACACACTCACAGACACACACAGACACTAAACACACACTCACAGACACACAGAGACACTAATAACACACTCACAGACACACAGAGACACTAATACACACACTCACAGACACACAGAGACACTAATACACACACTCACAGACACACAGAGACACTAATACACACACTCACAGACACACAGAGACACTAAATCACACACTCACAGACACACACAGACACTAATACACACACTCACAGACACACAGAGTACACTAATACACACACTCAACAGACACACAGAGACACTAATACACACACTCACAGACACACAGAGACACTAATACACACACTCACAGACACACCAGAGACACTAATACACACACTCACAGACACACACGAGACACTAATACACACACTCACAGACACACAGAGACACTAATACACCACTCACAGACACACAGAGACACTATCACACACTCAGACAGACACACAGAGCCTAATACACACACTCACAGACACCACAGGACATAATAACACACTCACAGACACACAGAGACACTAATACACACACTCACAGCACACAGAGACACTAATACACACACTCACAGACACACAGAGACACTAATACACACACTCACAGACACACACAGACACTAATACACACACTCAGACACACACACAGACACTAATACACACTCACAGTCACACACGGATGCACTAATACACACACTCACATACACAGCAACACTAATACACACACATTCAAAGACACACACAGAGCCACGGAATTAGACACTCACACACACTCACCGACACTAATACACACTCACATGCACGCAGATAGTAATACACACAGTCACACGCACTAATACACACACTCGCATACACACATACACTAATAAACACGCTCAGACACACACAGTCACTAATACACACATTCACACACACAGCAACACCAATACAGATACTCGCACACCTGACACTAATACAAACAAACACAGAGACACTAATGCACACACTCACACACACAGAAACACTAATACACACACTCAGACACACACACAGACACTAATACACACACTCAGGCACATCGACACCAATACACACACTCAGACACACACACATACACTAATACACACACTCAGACACACACACAGACACTAATACACACTCACTGACACAGACAGTTGCACTAATACACAGACTCGCAAACACAACAACACTAATACACACACTCAAAGACACACACAGAGCCACGAAAATACACACTCACACACACTCACCGACACTAATGCACACTCACACACACACCGATAGTAGCCATGATGTGGAGATGCCGGCGTTGGACTGGGGTGAGCACAGTAAGAAGTCTTACAACACCAGGTTAAAGCCTTTAACCTTTAACCTTTAACCTGGTGTTGTAAGACTTCTTACCGATAGTAATACACACAGTCACACACAGACTCTAATACAGACACTCACACACACAGCGACACTAATACACCACTCAGACACACACACATACACTAATGCATACACTCACATACACAGTGACGCTAATACAGACACTCACACACACAGAGACACTAATACACACTCACAGACACACACAGGACTAATACACACACTCACACACAGATCAACACTAATACACACAATCAAAGACACACACAGATCCACGAAAATAGACACACACACTCACCATCACTAATACACACTCACACGCACACAGACAGTAATACACACAGTCACACATACTAATACACACACTGGCATACACACAGACACTAATACACACACTCAGACACACACAGACACTAATACAGACACTCACACACAGCGACACTAATACAGACACTCTCACACACAGAGACACTAATACACACACAAACACAGAGACACTAATGCACACACTCACAGAAACACTAGTACACACACTCTGACACAAACAGACACTAATACACACACTCAGATACAGCGACACTAATACACACACTCAGACACAACCACTGACACTAATACACAGATTCAGGCACATAAACACCAATACACACACTCATACACACACACATACACTAATTTACGCACTCAGACACACACGCAGACACTAATACGCACTCATAGACACACACGGATGCACTAATACACATACTCACATACACAGCAACACTAATACACACACACACAAAGACACACACAGAGCCACGAAAATCGACACTCACACACACCAACCGACACTAATACACACTCACACGCACACAGACAGTAATACACACAGTCACACACACTAATACACACACTCGCATACACACATACACCAATACACACACTCAGATACAGCGACACCAATACACACACACAGACACACACACAGACACTAATACACACACTCAGGCACATCAACACCAATACACACACTCAGACACACACACACATACACTAATACACACACTCAGACACACACACAGACACTAATACACACTCACTAACACAGACAGATGCTCTAATACACAGACTCGCAAACACAACAACACTAATACACACACACAAAGACACACACAGAAGCACTAATACACACACTCACACACAGATCAACACTAATACACACAATCAAAGACACACACAGAGCCACGAAAATACACTCACACACACTCACCGATACTAATACACACTCACACGCACACAGACAGTAATACACACACTGGCATACACACAGACACCAATACACACACTCAGACACACACAGACACTAATACACACACTCACACACAGCGACACTAATACAGACACTCTCACACACAGAGACACTAATACACACACAAACACAGAGACACTAATGCACACACTCACAGAAACACTAATACACACACTCTGACACAACCAGACACTAATACACACACTCAGATACAGCGACACTAATACACACACTCAGACACAACCACTGACACTAATACACAGACTCAGGCACATAAACACCAATACACACACTCATACACACACACATACACTAATTTATGCACTCAGACACACATGCAGACACTAATACACACTCACAGACACACACGGATGCACTAATACACATACACACATACACAGCAACACTAATACACACACACAAAGACACACACAGAGCCACGAAAACCGACACTCACACACACCAAGAGACACTAATACACACACTCACAGACACACAGAGACACTAATACACACACTCACAGACACACACAGACACTAATACACCACTCACAGACACACAGAGACACTAATACACACACTCACAGACACACAGCAGACACTAATACACACACTCACAGACACACAGAGACACTAATACACACACTCACAGACACACAGCAGACACTAATACACACACTCACAGACACACAGAGACACTAATACACACACTCACAGACACACACAGACACTAATACACACACTCACAGACACACAGAGACACTAATACACACACTCACAGACACACAGCAGACACTAATACACACACTCACAGACACACAGAGACACTAATACACACACTCACAGACACACCGAGACACTAATACACACACTCACAGACACACAGAGACACTAATACACACACTCACAGACACACAGAGACACTAATACACACACTCACAGACACACACAGACACTAATACACACTCACAGACAGACACACAGAGACACTAATACACACACTCACAGACACACAGAGACACTAATACACACACTCACAGACACACGAGACACTAATACACACACTCACAGACACACACAGAGCACTAATACACACACTCACAGACACACAGAGACACTATACACACACTCACAGACACACAGAGACACTAATACACACACTCACAGACACACAGAGACACTAATACACACACTCACAGACACACAGAGACACTAATACACACACTCACAGACACACAGAGACACTAATACACACACTCACAGACACACAGAGACACTAATACACACACTCACAGACACACAGAGACACTAATACACACACTCACAGACACACAGGAGACACTAATACACACACTCACAGACACACAGAGACCTAATACACACACTCACAGACACACCAGACACTAATACACACACTCACAGACACACAGAGACACTAATACACACACTCACAGACACACGAGAGACACTAATACACACACTCACAGACACACAGAGACACTAATACACACACTCACAGACACACAGAGACACTAATACACACACTCACAGACACACAGAGACACTAATACACACACTCACAGACACACAGAGACACTAATACACACACTCACAGACACACAGAGACACTAATACACACACTCACAGACACACAGAGACACTAATACACACACTCACAGACACACACAGACACTAATACACACACTCACAGACACACAGAGACACTAATACACACACTCACAGACACACAGAGACACTAATACACACACTCACAGACACACAGACACTAATACACACACTCACAGACACACAGAGACACTAATACACACACTCACAGACACACACAGACACTAATACACACACTCACAGACACACAGAGACACTATACACACACTCACAGACACACACAGACACTAATACACACACTCACAGACACCACAGACACTAATACACACACTCACAGACACACAGAGACACTAATACACACACTCACAGACACACAGAGACACTAATACACACACTCACAGACACACAGAGACACTAATACACACACTCACAGACACACAGAGACACTAATACACACTCACAGACACACAGAGACACTAATACACACACTCACAGACACACAGAGACACTAATACACACACTCACAGACACACAGAGACACTAATACACACACTCACAGACACACAGAGACACTAATACACACTCACAGACACACAGAGACACTATACACACACTCACAGACACACAGACACTAATACACACACTCACAGACACACAGAGACACTATACACACACTCACAGACACACAGAGACACTAATACACACTCACAGACACACAGAGACACTAATACACACTCACAGACACACAGAGACACTAATACACACACTCACAGACACACAGAGACACTAATACACACTCACAGACACACAGAGACACTAATACACACACTCACAGACACACAGAGACACTAATACACACACTCACAGACACACAGAGACACGATACACACACTCACAGACACACATAGACACTAATACACACACTCAGACACACACACATACACTACTACACACACTCAGCCACACACACAGACACTAATACACACTCACAGACACACACAGAAGCACTAATACACACACTCACACACAGATCAACACTAATACACACAATCAAAGACACACACAGAGCCACGAAAATAGACACACACACTCACCGTCACTAATACACACTCACACGCACACAGACAGTAATACACACAGTCACACATACTAATACACACACTGGCATACACACATACACTAATACACACACTCAGACACAGCGACACTAATACACACACACAGCGACACTAATACAGACACTCACACACAGATACTAATACACACACTCACATACACAGCGATGCTAATACAGACACCCACACACACACAGACACTAATACACACTCACAGACACACACAGAAGCACTAATACACACACTCACACACAGATCAACACTAATACACACATTCAAAGACACACACAGAGCCACGAATACACACACTCACAGACCACAGAGACACTAATACACACACTCACAGACCACACAGAGACACTAATACACACACTCACAGACACACAGAGACACTAATACACACACTCACAGACACACAGAGACACTAATACACACACTCACAGACACCAGACACTAATACACACACTCACAGACACACAGACACTATACACACACTCACAGAACACACAGACACTAACACACTCACAGACACACAGAGACACTAATACACACACTCACAGACACACAGAGACACTAATACACACACTCACAGACACACAGAGACACTAATACACACACTCACAGACACACAGAGACACTAATACACACACTCACGACACACAGAGACACTAATACACACACTCACAGACACACAGAGACACTAATACACACACTCACAGACACACAGAGACACTTAATACACACACTCACAGACACACAGAGACACTAATACACACACTCACAGACACACAGAGACACTAATACACACACTCACAGACACACAGAGACACTAATACACACACTCACAGACACACAGAGACACTAATACACACACTCACAGACACACAGAGACACTAATACACACACTCACAGACACACAGAGACACTAATACACACACTCACAGACACACAGAGACACTAATACACACACTCACAGACACACAGAGACACTAATACACACACTCACAGACACACAGAGACACTAATACACACACTCACAGACACACAGAGACACTAATACACACACTCACAGACACACAGAGACACTAATACACACACTCACAGACACACAGAGACACTAATACACACACTCACAGACACACAGAGACACTAATACACACACTCACAGACACACAGAGACACTAATACACACACTCACAGACACACAGAGACACTAATACACACACTCACAGACACACAGAGACACTAATACACACACTCACAGACACACAGAGACACTAATACACACACTCACAGACACACAGAGACACTAATACACACTCACAGACACACAGAGACACTAATACACACACTCACAGACACACAGAGACACTATACACACTCACAGACACACAAATACACTAATATACTGGTTTAGCTCACTGAGCTAAATCGCTGGCTTTTAAATCAGACCAAGCAGGCCAGCAGCGCGGTTCGATTCCCGTACCAGCCTCCCCGGACAGGCGCCGGAATGTGGCGACTCGGGGCTTTTCAGGGTAACTTCACTGAAGCCTAATCGTGACAATAAGCGATTTTCATTTTTCATTTCATATACACACTGACACACACAGAGACACTTTTTCACAAACTCACAGACAGACAGAGATACTAATACAGCACGGTGGCAGCACGGTGGCCTAGTGGTTAGCACAAGCAGCACGGTGGCCTAGTGGTTAGCACAACCGCCTCACGGAGCTGAGGTCCCAGGTTCAATCCTGGCTCTGGGTCACTGTCCGTGTGGAGTTTGCACATTCTCCCCGTGTCTGCGTGGGTTTCGCCCCCACAACCCAAAAATGTGCAGAGTAGGTGGATTGGCCACGCTAAATTACCCCTTAATTGGAAAAAATAATTGGCTAATCTAAATTTTTTTTTTTTTAAATTAAATAACCGGTATATTTGGTACCCAGTGCAGACCGTCCTGCTACTTGTAAGGGCAGCACTGTAGCATGGTGGTTAGCATAAATGCTTCACAACTCCAGGGTCCCAGGTTCGATTCCTGGCTGGGTCACTGTCTGTGTGGAGTCTGCACGTCCTCCCCGTGTGTGCGTGGGTTTCCTCCGGGGGCTCCGGTTTCCTCCCACAGTCCAAAGATGTGCGTGTTAGGTGGATTGGCCATGCTAAATTGCCCGTAGTGTCCTAAAAAAGTAAGGTTAAGGGGGGGGGGTTGTTGTTGGGTTACGGGTATAGGGTGGATACGTGGGTTTGAGTAGGGTGATCATGGCTCGGCACAGCATTGAGGGCCGAAGGGCCTGTTCTGTGCTCTACTGTTCTATGTTCTATGTTCAATACACACATTCACATACAGGCACTAATACACACACTCACAGACACACAGAGACACTAATACACACACTCAGAGTCACACACAGATACACTAATCCACTCCCTAAGAGACACTAAGACACATCTGACACACATGCACAGACACAAACAAACACCAATAAACTCACTCACAGACACTAATACACACACTCAAACACACAGAGACACTTATACACACACTCACTGACGCACAGAGGCACTAATACACACGCACTGACATACAGAGACACTAATACACACACTCACACACACAGGGACACTATAACACACAGACAAACACAGGCACTAATACACACACTCACACACACAGCAACAATAATACAGACATTAATACACACACTCACATACACAGCGACACTAATACACACACATACACAGAGACATTAATACACACATTCAGATACAGGAACACTAATACACACACCCAGACACACACACACTAATACACACTCACAGACACACACAGATGGACTAATACACACACAGCGACACTAATACACACACAAACACAGAGACATTAATACACACATTCACATACAGGCCCTAATACACACACTCACAGCCACACAGAGACACTAATACACACACTCACAGCCACACAGAGACACTAATACACACACTCAGAGACACACGGATACACTAATACACACACTCAGAGTCACACGCACCTACACTAATACACAAATTCACTCCTCCAGAGACACTAAAACACACACTGACACACACACACAGGAACTAATACACACACTCACACACACACACACAGACACTAATGCAAAAATTCTCACACACACACAGACACTCACAGATACACTAATACACACACCACACAGGCGCACACTCAAAGTTACACAGAGACACGAATACATACACTCACAAACATACACACACAGCCACTAATACACACACTAACACAAACACTAATACACACTTTCTCTCACACACACAGACATTAAGACACACACAGATACACTAATACATACATTCACACACAGCGACACTAGTACAGACACACACAGACACTAATACACACACTCACAGACACACAGAGACAGTAATACACACACTCACAGACACACAGAGACACTAATACAAACACTCACAGACACACAGAGACACTAATACACACACTCACAGACACACAGAGACACTAATACACACACTCACAGACACACAGAGACACTAATACACACACTCACAGACACACAGAGACACTAATACACACACATCACAGACACACAGAGACACTAATACACACACTCACAGACACACAGAGACACTAATACACACACTACAGACACACAGAGACACTAATACACACACTCACAGACACACAGAGACACTAATACACACACTCACAGACACACAGAGACACTAATACACACACTCACAGACACACAGAGACACTAATACAAACACTCACAGACACACAGAGACACTAATACACACACTCACAGACACACAGAGACACTAATACACACTCACAGACACACACGAGACACTAATACACACACTCACAGACACACAGAGCACTAATACACACACTCACAAACACAGCAACACTAATACAGACACTAATACACACATTCACATACACAGCAACACTAATACACACACATACACAGAGACATTAATACACACATTCAGATACAGGAACACTAATACACACACCCAGACACACACACAGATACTAGCATACACACTCAGACACACACACACACACACACTAATACACACTCACAGACACACACGGATGGACTAATACACACACTCACATACACAGCGACACTAATACACACACAAACACAGAGACATTAATACACACATTCAGATACAGTGACACTAATACACATACTCCGACACTCACACAGGCACTAATACATGCACTCAGACACACACACTAATACACACTCACAGACACACACGGATGCACTAATACACACACTCACATACACAGCAACACTAATACACACACACTCAAAGACCCACACAGAGCCACGAAAATAGACACTCACACACACTCCCCGACACTAATACACACTCACACGCATGCAGACAGTAATACACACAGTCACACACACTAATACACACACTCACATACACACATACACTAATACACACACTCAGGCACACCCAGACACTAATACACACACTCACATACGCAGCGACACTAATACAGACACACACACACAGACACTAATATACAGACTCTGGCACACACAGACAATACACACATTGAGACACAGCGACACTAATACACATACTCGGACACACACACAGACACTAATACACACTCACAGACACACACAGACGCACTAATACACACACTCACACCAACAGCAACACTAATACACACACATACACAGAGACATTAATACACACATTCAGATACAGGAACACTAATACACACACCCAGACACACACACAGATACTAGCATACACACTCAGACACACACACACACACACACTAATACACACTCACAGACACACACGGATGGACTAATACACACACTCACATACACAGCGACACTAATACACACACAAACACAGAGACATTAATACACACATTCAGATACAGTGACACTAATACACATACTCCGACACTCACACAGGCACTAATACATGCACTCAGACACACACACTAATACACACTCACAGACACACACGGATGCACTAATACACACACTCACATACACAGCAACACTAATACACACACACTCAAAGACCCACACAGAGCCACGAAAATAGACACTCACACACACTCCCCGACACTAATACACACTCACACGCATGCAGACAGTAATACACACAGTCACACACACTAATACACACACTCACATACACACATACACTAATACACACACTCAGGCACACACAGACACTAATACACACACTCACATACGCAGCGACACTAATACAGACACACACACACAGACACTAATATACAGACTCTGGCACACACAGACAATACACACATTGAGACACAGCGACACTAATACACATACTCGGACACACACACAGACACTAATACACACTCACAGACACACAGAGACCTAATACACACACTCACAGACACACAGAGACACTAATACACACACTCACAGACCACAGAGACACTAATACACACACTCACAGACACACAGGAGACACTAATACACACTCACAGACACACAGAGACACTAATACACACACTCACAGACACACAGAGGACACTATACACACACTCACAGACACACAGAGACACTAATACACACACTCACAGACACACAGAGACACTAATACACACACTCACAGACACACAGAGACACTAATACACACACTCACAGACACAGCAGAGAGCACTAATACACACACTCACAGACACACAGAGACACTAATACACACTCACAGACACACAGAGACACTAATACCACACTCACAGACACACAGAGACACTAATACACACACTCACAGACACACGAGACACTAATACACACACTCACAGACACACAGAGACACTAATACACACACTCACGACACACAGAGACACTAATACACACACTCACAGACACACACAGACACTAATACACACACTCACAGACACACACAGACACTAATACACACACTCACAGACACACACAGACACTAATACACACACTCACAGACACAAGACACTAAGACACACACTCACAGACACACAGACACAATACACACGACACACAGAGACACTAATACACACACTCACAGACACACACAGAGACACTAATACACACACTCACAGACACACACAGACACTATACACACACTCACAGACACACAGAGACACTAATACACACACTCACAGACACAACAGAGACACTAATACACACACTCACAGACCACAGAGACACTAATACACACACTCACAGAACACAGAGACACTAATACACACACTCACAGCACACAGAGACACTAATACACACACTCACAGACACACAGAGACACTAATACACACACTCACAGACACACAGAGACACTATAACACACACTCACAGACACACAGAGACACTAATACCACACACTCACAGACACACCTATACACACACTCACAGACACACACAGACACTAATGCACACACTCACACACACACAGAATGAGGGCAGCAGGGTAGCATGGTGGTTAGCATAAATGCTTCACAGCTCCAGGGTCCCAGGTTGTGCAGGTTAGGTGGATTGGCCATGATAAATTGCCCGTAGTGTCCTAATAAAAGTAAGGTTAAGGGGGGGGGGGGGTTGTTGGGTTACGGGTATAGGGTGGGTTTGAGTAGGGTGATCATGGCTCGGCACAACATTGAGGGCCGAAGGGCCTGTTCTGTGCTGTACTGTTCTATGTTCTATGTAATACACAAACTTCAATACACACAGAGGCACTCTACACTCACTGACACACTGATACACTGATACAGACATTCACACACAGGGACACTAAAACACACACTCACTAACTGACACAGACACTAATACAGACACTCAAAGACACACACTGAAACAGAAATACACACACTCACAAACACACACATGGACACTAATACACACACTGAGACACAGCCACACTAATACACACACTCACACACACACACACAGACACTAATGCACACACACACACACAGACACTAATACACACACACAGACACTAATACACACTCACAGACACACCACAGATACACTGATACACACACTCACACACACAGTGACACTAATACACACACTCAAAGACACACACAGAGCCACAAATACACACACTCACACATACACACAGACACTAATACACAAACTCATAAACATATACAGCCACACACAGATACACTAATGCACGTACACAGACACTAATGCACACACCCACCCACACACAGAGAGACTAATAGGCACACTCACACACACACACACATACACTAATGTGCACACTCACACACAGACACTAATACACACATTTGCAGACACACAGAGATACTTATACCCACACTCACTGTCACACACAGATACACTGATACACACATTCACACACTAATACACACACTCACACATACAGCGATACTAGTACAGACACTCACACACGCACAGATACACTAATACACACACTCACAGACACTACAACACACACACATGGACACTAATACACACTCACAGATACACAGATAAACACATACACACACTCACACACAGAGACACTGGTACAGACGCTCACAGACAGACAGAGACAAGAATACACACACACAGACGCTAAGACACAGTCATAGAAACAGAGACATTAAATCACACTCACAGACACAGACAAAGACAGTAATACACACTCACAGACACATAGATACACGAATACAGGGACTCACATGCATAGTGACACTGATGCACACACTCATAGACACACGAGACACCAATACACATACTCACACACACAGAGACAGTAATGCACACACTCACACACACAGAGGGACTAATACACATACTCACAGGCACTAATACACACTGACACACATGCACTAATGCACACTCACAGACACACAAATACACTAATACACACACTCACAGACACTAATACACAGACTCACAGAGTCACAAATAGACACACACAGACAGGAATGCACACACTCGCTGATACACAGAGACACAAATGCACTCTCACAGAGACACAAAGAGACACTAATACACACTCATACACAGAGACACTAATATACAGACTCATGGACACAGAGAAACACAGATACATATACTCACTGACATCCACCAAAATACTGCCACACGCACACAGACAGACTCGAACTCTCTTTCTCCCACAAACACCCACAGACATACACACAAATCCACTAACTCCCACTACACACACACACATACACATAGCGATACACATACACTGAGGTACGCATGCATTCCCGTGCACATCCTCACAAACATTTACAACTCCCACACACCAACACACTCACTCACACACACGCACTCAAACACACATAGACACCTCTGTACACCTACACACGCATCCACACATACTCCCTCACACCCTCAGACACTCATCTACACACATAGCCATTCACATACACGCATACATACACCTACTCACACACGCAATTACCTACTTAAAACACATTCACACACCCTCTCACACCACACCCACACACATACTCACCCAAACACACACTGGCACTCACTCTCGTACACACAAACACACCCACACGTACACACACACACACATACCCAGACTGACACCAACACACACCGTAAATATACACAAATATACACTTAACACGTGCAACACACACACAATCAACACATACTGACACCACACACAGCCTCACACACAAATATAACCACATTTACACGTATACACCCACACGCAGACAGCCACCCCAAACACAAGGCCTGCACACATACACTCCCACTCACACCCACCCACATACGGATAGCCACATACTGACCCACACACACACAGACACCCTCGCACCCCCCCACACAAACACACAGGCACACCCTTATGCACAAACATACATCCACACACACGCACACACATTAACTCGCATGTACACGCACACTCAATCACACACCTACATCCACAAATACGCCTAACACATACGTTCCCACGCACACAAGTGAACAAACACACCGGCACATACACACGCACACAACGAGGTACACAAATACACATTCACTCACACACTAACACCCGCACACAAACTCTCACCGATGCACACACTCACACTAACACACACGCACTCACACACATACACAAATGTGCACACACACCCACACATGCATCCATACACGCAAGCCTATACACTCTCCTACATACACACTGACACTCACATAAACACACACCTACACACACTAAAACACACTAATACAAAGTGCATTCACGCACTCAAAACACACACAGGCTCAAACACTCAGTCACACACACGCACATCAACACACATCCACACATGCAAACACGTGCACACATCGACGCTCATACCCAGACACACACCAGCACACATACACACAGTACCTGCACACACCCACACACATACCCGTCCAGACACACAACAATGAATGCACCCAGACACACCCAACTATGTACCAACAACACCCACTCACAACTACACACAATCTCACACGTCCACTCATATTCACGCCCATACACACACATCCTCAGGCACTCCGAACACACACAATCACACCCATACAGACACATACCTATACACACACAAACACACACACACCCAAACACTGCACCATACATGCAACCCAACAAGTGGCTGGAAGCTGAGTCTCCAGAATCTCAGGTGCCAGTCTTCAGCCAATTCAATTTACTCCACGTGATATCAAGAAATGAGGCACTGGAAGCAGCAGTATGAGCCCTGGCAACATCCCGGCAGTAATCGCCAAGCTGTTCCAGTGCAGCTACAGCACTGGCAGTGTGGAAAAATGCCTAGGTATGTCCTATCACAAAAAGCAGGACAAATGATCTGTTTTGGGGCCACTGCTGTTTGTCATTTTTATAAATGACCTGGAGGAGGGTGTAGAAGGATGGGTGAGTAAATTTGCAGATGACACTAAATACGGTGGAGTTGTGGACAGTGCGGAAGGATGTTACAAGTTACAGAGAGACATAGATAAGCTGCAGAGCTGGGCTGAGAGGTGGCAAATGGAGTTTAATGCAGAAAAGTGTGAGGCGATTCATTTTGGAAGGAGTAACAGAAAGACAGAGTACTGGGCGAATGGTAAGATTCTTGGTAGTGTGGATGAGCAGAGAGATCTCGGTGTCCATGTACATAGATCCCTGAAAGTTGCCACCCAGGTTGATGGGGTTGTTAAGAAGGCGTATGGTGTGTTAGCTTTTATTGGTGGAGGGATTGAGTTTCGGAGCCATGAGGTCATGTTGCAGCTGTACAAAACTCTGGTGTGGCCGCATTTGGAGTATTGCGTGCAGTTCTGGTCGCCGCATTATAGGAAGGATGTGGAAGCATTGGAAAGGGTACAGAGAAGATTTACCAGGATGTTGCCTGGTATGGAGGGAAGATCATATGAGGAAAGGCTGAGGGACTTGAGGCTTTTTTTTCTAGAAAGAAGGTTAAGAGATGACTTAATTGAGGCATACAAGATGATCAGAAGATTAGATAGGGTGGACAGTGAGAGCCTTTTTCCTCTGATGATGATGTCTAGCACGAGGGGACATAGCTTTAAATTGAGGGGAGATAGATATAGGACAGATGTCAGAGGTAGGTTCTTTATTCGGAGAGTAGTAAGGGCGTGGAATGCCCTGCCTGCAACAGTAGTGGACTTGCCAACATTAAGGGCATTTAAATGGTCATGGATAAACATATGGATGATAAGGGAATAGTGTAGATGGGCTTTAGAGGGTTTTCACAGGTCGGCGCAACATCAAGGGCCGAAGGGCCTGTACTGCGCTGTCATGTTCTATGTAATCTATGTACCCACCCAATACCCAGGTTGCCCCACACCATCAACCACACCTACACATGGACCCTTGCACACAACCCACACACACCTTCACACACTCACTGCCACACATACAAGCACCCCCACCACATCCCATTCACACATATATACTCATGCACACACATTCACACTCCTGAAGCACCCAAACACACACACGCAGCCACACACGCAGACATGCCCCTACACACACCAGCTCCCCCACACACAGCCAAAAACCCAAACATAACCACATTCAAATACAATCACCTCCACACACACCCAATCAAACACTCAAACACACACCCACAATCACGCATGCAACTAAACAAAAATATACATTTCCCACACACAAATGTACCACACAACAACGGACACACACACACACACCCTCACACACACACGCACACCCTCACACACACAGACACATACCCTCACACACACACACCCTCACACACCCACCCACTCTCTCACAGGAACATACACACTCACAACCACACACACCTCACACAAGCACACTGACACACACATAAGCCCACGCACATACTCTCACACAACCTGAAACACAGACACGAACCCACAAAAACACATACTCACAAACTGACTCAGTCACAACTTCACACACACACCCACACACACAGACACTAACCCACCACACACACACTGACCCCCCACACACACACTAACCACCCCCCACACACACACTAACCCCTCCACACACAAACTAACTACCCCCCCCCACACACACTAACCCCCCCACACACACACTAACCCCACCCCACACACACTAACCCCCCACACACACACTAACCACCCCCCACACACACACTAACCACCCCCCACACACACACTAACCCCTCCACACACAAACTAACTACCCCCCCACACACACTAACCCCCCCACACACACACTAACCCTACCCCACACACACACTACACCCCCCACACACATACTAACCCCCCACATACTAAAGACCCCTAACACACACACTACCCCCCCCACACATACACTAACCTCTGCCACACACACACACACACACTAACCCCACATTCACACACAAACCCCGCCCCAGACACATACACTAACCTCCCCCCACACATACACTAGGCCAACCCACGCACACTAACCCACCCCCACACACCCTTACCCCCCCACACACACTAACCGCGCCACACACACACTAGCCTAGCCTCCCCCACACACACACACTAATCCCCCCCACACACACTAACCCCCTCCACCACACACAAACTAACACACCCCACACACACACAACCATCTCCACACACACACTTACCCGACGCGCACACACACTAACCCCCCCACAGACACTAATACCTCCCCACATAGAGTAACCCTCCCACTCACACACTAACCACCCCCACACACACTGAACACACCCCTCCCCCACACACTAACCCCCCACACAAACAAGAACCTCACCCCACACACAGACATTCACCACTCCAAACACACACATTAACCACCCCCACACACAATAACCCCCGTCCCAACATACTAACACCCCTCCACACACTAACCACCCACACATACACTAACCTCCCCACACACACACTAACCCCCCACACACTAATTACCCCGTAAGAAGTCTTACAACACCAGGTTAAAGTCCAACAGGTTTGATTCAAACACGAGCTTTCGGAGCGCAGCTCCTTCCTCAGGTGAATCAGTTGTAAGACTTCTTACTGTGCTCACCCCAGTCCAACGCCGGCATCTCCACATCATGACTAATTACCCCACACACACTAATCCCCCCCCCCCACACACACACTAACCCCACCCCCACACACACTAATCCCCCCCCACACACACACTAACTCCCCCACACACACACTAACCCCCCCCACACACACTAACCCCCCCACACACACACTAACCCCAGCCCCACACACACACTAACCCCCCCACACACACACTAACCCCCCACTCACACACTAACCCCACCCCCACACACACACTAACTCCCCCCCACACACACTAACCCCCCACTCACACACTAACCCCCCCCCACACACACTAACTCCCCCACACACACACTAACCCCCACACACACACTAACCCCACCCCCACACACACACTAACCCCCCCACACACACACTAACCCCCCACTCACACACTAACCCCACCCCCACACACACACTAACTCCCCCCCACACACACTAACCCCCCACTCACACACTAACCCCCCCCCACACACACTAACTCCCCCACACACACACTAACCCCCACACACACACTAACCCCCCCACACACACACTAACTCCCCCACACACACACTAACCCCCCACACACACACTAACCCCCTCACACACACACTAACCCCCCACACACACACTAACCCCCCCCCACACACTAACCCCCCACACACACACTAACCCCACCCCCACACACGCACTAACTCCCCCACACACACACTAACCCCCCACACACACACTAACCCCACCCCCACACACGCACTAACTCCCCCCCACACACACTAACTCCCCCCCACACACACTAACCCCCCACACACACACTAACCCCACCCCCACACACGCACTAACTCCCCCCCACACACACTAACCCCCCCCACACACACTAACCTCCCACTCACACACTAACCCCACCCCCACACACTAACCCCCCACACACAAACTAACTCCCCCACACACAAACTAACCCCCCACTCACACACTAACCCCACCCCCACACACACACTAACACCCCCCACACACACTCATTAACCAACCCCCACGCACACACTACACCCCCCAACACACACACTAACCCCCCCCACAGAAACTCACCCCCTCTCCACACACACTAACCCCCCATACACACTAAAGCCCCACACACACACACACTAACCTTCACACACACAGACTAACCCCCCACACACAGACACTAAGCCCCAACAGACACACTCTACCCCCCACACACACACAGTAACCCCCGCCACACACACACACTAACCCCCCCACACACACACTATCCCCCACACACACACACTAACCCCCCCACACACACTAAACCCTCCCACACACACACACTAACCCCCCTCACAGACTCTCAGCCACCCACGCACACACTACACCCACCCAACACGCACACTAACCCCCCACAGAAACTCACCCCCTCTCCACACACACTAACCCCCCCATACACACTAAAGCCCCACACACACACACACTACCCCTCACACACACAGACTAACCCCCCACACACAGACACTAAGCCCCAACAGACACACTCTACCCCACACACACACAGAAACCCCCGCCAAACACACACACTAACCCCCCCGCACACACTAACCTCCGCCACACACACACACACTATCCCCCCACACACAATAAACCCCCCACACACTAAACCCCCCACACACACACTAACCACCCACACACACACTAACCCCCCCACACACACTAACCCCCCCACACACACTAACCCCCCCCCACACACACTAACCACCCACACACACACTAACCTCCCCACACACACTAACCTCCCCACACACACACTAACCCCCCCCGCACACTAACCACCCACAGATACACTAACCTCCCCACACACACACACACGAACCCCCCCACACTAACTACCCCACACACACTAACCCCCCCCCCACACAAACACAAACCACATCCCACACACAGACATTCACCCCTCCAAACACACACATTAAGCACCCCCACACACAATAACCCCCGCCCCAACACACTATCCCCCCTCACACACTAACCACACACACACACTAACCCCCCACACACTAACTACCCCTCACACACTAACCCCCCCCACACACACACTAACCCCCCCCCACACACACACACACACACACTAACCCCCCCACACACACACTAACCCCTCCCACACACACACACTAACACCCCCCACACACACTCACTAACCATCCTCCCCCACACACACACTAACCCCCCTCACAGACTCTCAGCCCCACACACACACAGTAACCCCCGCCACACACACACTACCCCCACCACTATCTGCTTCCATAAGTACTGCATGATGGAGCAGGTATTAAGCTGGATGAAGCAGAAGCGCGAGGTGCAGTCGGATGGTGCTGAGGTTTGGATCTACCAGGACTTTACGGTGGTGTTGGCAAAAAGATGAGCGGCGTTTGGGCGAGTGAAGGTGGCACTGTACAAAAAGGAGGTGCGATTTTGTCTGGTGTACCCAGCGAAGCTGAGGGTAACGTATAATGCCAAAGACTTTTATTTCAAGACAGCGGAGGCGGCTGAGGCGTTCGTGAGGGCAGAATGCTTGGGACAGACGGGAGGAGCGGAGCTGGAAGAGAGACTGTGGACTGTGTTTGGGCAGCTGGAAAATGTATAAATGCTACAACTTTCTTTTTACTGATGAGTATTGTAATTTACTTCTCTGCATTGTTACAGAGTTCAAGCTAATGGTTGGGTTGATTGGCGTTCTGTGTTGCGACGGTTAAATCTTATTTTAGTGAATTGTACGGGTTGGATTGTTGCTTTTGTTTTTTCTTTCTCTGGGACTGGGTGGGAGGGGACGGTATAGTGTGGTTGGGGTGGGGGGGGGGGGGGGCACCCGCACTAGCTAACTAAAGTCGGCTAGTGAACGGAGGTAAGGTGAGAGGAGGACTGCGGACATTGGAGCCTGGTTAGCAGGTTTCAATGAGCCTACAAGGCGAGCGAGAGGGGGGAAGGGATTGATGCTGGGAGATGTTTTTTCAAGAGGAAATGTGGGGGGGGGGGGGGGGGGGTTTCTTAGGAGAGGGGAAGGGATTCGATGTTAACAATGGATAGGGGCATGTAAGGCTTATGGGGCAGGGCCTGGAGGTATGATGATGGTGGATAAGAAGGTGGGGGGGAGGGTTGAGAGACCCCCCAGTTAGGATAGTCACGTGGAACGTGAGAGGGTTAGGAGGTCCGGTCAAGAGATTGTAGTGATCTGGGATGGCCACTTCCAGCATATAAAATGGACACTCGCAGAGGACACAAGGAAAAATGGACAATGCAAAGTAACAAGCAGGCACAGAGCCTGAATGTGTATGTAAAAGACAGACTGCAGACAGAACCAAAACTCTTGGCCGATTTGCACATTGATGGCCCATCTCTGATGAACAAAGACTGGTGCTCAGGTAGCTGACACTGTCCCAGCCATTCCGGTGCCACTAACCCCAGCAAGAAGAAACAAACAAAGCAAAGCCAACGGCCACTTAGGACACGCCCAGCCATCAAGGCACCGCCCCTTTATTGGCTCAGATTGATGGCAGTGATCGAGAGGTGGCCAATTAATTGGGGCCAAGTTTAAAGCCCGCCTAAAAGCGAGCAAAGCCCCCTGAGTATAAGAAGGAACCGCCGCCATATGTTCTGCCTCTTGGAATCGGCTCTCAATTGGAGAGACCCTTCCACCGCACCACCAGAAGCAAGTTCAACGCTCGCTACCAGGCGGACGACGATAGCTATACTCCTGCTACATCTTCAAACCCAACAGCCTCAGATCCGAACAACGGCCACTGTTCCTCTGACCTAAGTGGGAATCCGAAGTTAAGTATAGGTGTTAGTGATAGACAGTTTAGTCTGTAGTGTTATTGTGCATGAGTAAATCATACTGTGTGTAAACAAAGCAGCATTGACTTTGAACTAACTAACTGCTGTCTTGGTTCTTTGATGGGTATTCGGTTGAACTCTGTGGTGGTATCAAGAGATACCTGGCGACTCTGAAAGCATACTGATAATTAAGATTAAGAAAGGAGATCTTATGAATCGCCATATTTACAGTCACCACAAAAGAGCAACAAGATCAAGGGTGCTTGCGTGTCTTAAAAGTTTGAAAGCTGATGTGGCCATGCTGCAGGAGACTCACTTGAGGGTGAAGGACCAGGTGAAACTTAAAAAGGACTGGGTTCACCAAGTGTCTCACTGTGGTGAATTACTTCTACCATTCACCATTGTATTACATTACATTGTATTGTATGATGTTGATGCCCTTGTGGGCTCCGCCTATGGCTCCGCCCCCTCGGAGGTGGTATATAAATCTGCAGCCTGTAGGCGGCACTCAGTACAGAGCAGTCGCAGGCAGGCACAGATCTAGCTTATTAAAACCACTGTTCACTTCAACTCTTCGTCTCGTGCGAATTGATGGTCGCATCAATTTAATCAGCTAAGATATTGCTATGGAAGCCACCCTCAAACCTGATCGACTGGAACTCGACCCACAGGCAGCTGAAGTCAAAGGATAAGAGTGGTCCTCGGAATAATGTGCTAAATTGGGGGAAGGCTAATTATAACAATATTAGGCAGGAACTGAAGAACCTAGATTGGGGGCGGATGTTTGAGGGTAAATCAACATCTGACATGTGGGAGGCTTTTAAATGTCAGATGAAAGAAATTCAGGACTGGCATATTCCTGTGAGCAAGAATGATAAATATGGCATATTTTGGGAACCTTGGATAACGAGAGATATTGTAGGCCTCGTCAAAAAGAAAAAGGAGGCATTTGTCAGGGCAAGAAGGCTGGGAACAGACAAAGCCTGTGTGGAATATAAGGAAAGTCAGAAGGAACTTAAGCAAGGAGTCAGGAGGGCTAGAAGGTGTCATGAAACGCCATTGGCAAATAGGGTTAAAGAAAATCCCAAGGCTTTTTACACATGCATAAAAAGCAAGAGGGTGGTCAGGGAAAGGGTTGGCTCACTGAAGGACAGGGGAGGGAATCCATGAGTGGAGCCAGAGGAAATGGGCGAGGTACTAAATGAATACTTTGCATCAGTATTCACCAAAGAGAAGGAATTGGTGGATGTTGAGTCTGGAGAAGGGTGTGTAGATAGCCTGGGTCACATTGAGATCCAAAAAGACGAGGTGTTGGGCGTCTTGAAAAATATTCCCAGGGCCTGATGGGATGTACCCCAGAATACTGAAGGAGGCTAGAGAGGAAATTGCTGAGGCCTTGACAGAAATCTTTGGATCCTCACTGTCTTCAGGTGATGTCCTGGAGGACGGGAGAATAGCCAATGTTGTTCCTTTGTTTAAGAAGGGTAGCAAGGATAATCCAGGGAACTACAGGCCGGTGAGTCTTACGTCAGTGGTAGGGAAATTACTGGAGAGAATTATTCGAGACAGGATCTACTCCCATTTGGAAGCAAATAGACGTATTAGTGAGAGGCAGCATGGTTTTGTGAAGGGGAGGTCGTGTCTCACTAACTTGATGGAGTTTTTCGAAGAGTTCACAAGGATGATTGATTCAGGTCGGGCAGCGGTGTTGTCTATATGGACTTCAGTAGGGCCTTTGGCACGGTCCCTCATGGTAGACTGGTACAAAAGGTGAAGTCACACGGGGTTAGGGGCGAGCTGGAAAGGTGGATACAGAACTGGCTAGGTCATAGAAGGCAGAGAGTAGCAATGGAAGAGTGCTTTTCTGATTGGAGGGCTGTGACGAGTGGTGTTCCGCAGGGATCAGTACTGGGACCTTTGCTGTTCATAGTACATATATAAATGATTTGGACGAAAATGTAACTGGTCTGATTAGTAAGTGTGGAGATGACTCAAAGTTTGGTGGAATTACGGATAGCAATGAGGACTGTCAGAGGACACAGCAGGATTTAGATTGTTTGGAGACTTGGGCGGAGAGATGGCAGATGGAGTTTAATCCGGACAAATGTGAGGTAATGCATTTTGGAAGGTCTAATGCAGGTAGGGAATATACAGTGAATGGTAGAACCCTCAAGAGTGTTGAAAGTCAGAGAGATCGAGGTGTACAGGTCCACAGGTCACTGAAAGGGGCAACACAGGTGGAGAAGGTAGTCAAGAAGGCAAATGGCATGCTTGCCTTCATTGGCCGGGCATTGAATTGGCAAGTCATGTTCAAACTGCATAGAACCTTAGTTAGGCCACACTTGGAGGTTTAGAAGACATGTACGAGGCATGTTTTTTACACAGATGGTAGTGGGTGCCTGGAACTCGCTGCCAGAGGAGGTGGTGGAAGCAGGGAATACAGTGACATTTAAGGGGCATCTGGACAAATACATGAATAGGATGTGAATAGATACAGACCCCGGAAGTGTAGAAGATTTTAGTTTGGACGGGCATCATGGTCAGCACGGGCTTGAAGGGCCGAAGGGTCTGTTCCTCTGCTGTAATTTTCTTTGTTCTTTGTTGAATCTTTTCGCACTGGCTCCGCTGTTTTGAGGCCTACCTCGCCGCCTCCTCCTCGCCCGCCGTCGCCGAGGAACAGAAACTGAGTCTCCTCCATGCCCGGGTGAGCCACCGAATCTCCGTACTAATCGAGGAAGTGAGCACGTACGCAGATGTGGTCGCGATCCTGAAAAGACATTACGTGAGGCCGGTGAACGAAGTGTTCATGTGGAATCTTCTCACCACTCGTCGCCAACACCCCGGGGAATTGCTGGAGAAATACTTACGCGACCTGAGGACACTGGCTCGAAACTGTAATTACAAAGACGTCACGGCCTTGCAGCATATGGAACTCGCTATCCGGGACACCTATGTGGCTGGAGTCTGGTCCAAATATGTCAGACAGCGCCTGCTCGAAAAGGGCGCCCTCGACCTAGAAGAGATGGTAAAACTATCCACCTCCTTAGAAGTAGTTTCCCAGAGCTCAAATGCTTTCCCCTCCGACAATGCGATTACTTCATGGACACCTGACCAGAGGGTGTCCCAGACCTGTGCCGCACGGCTGCCCGCCCAAGCTGGGGGCCCATCCCTGCTATTGCTGTGGTTAGAACCAGCACCCCAGGCAGCGTTGCCCGGCCCGGAACGCGATCTTCAGCGACTGCCGCAAGAAAGGACACTTTGCCAAAATCTGCTTGGCCCGACCCAAAGCCCCTAAATCGCTGGCCCGAGTCACAGACTCACAGGCCTGCAGACCCCGCAGCATGGCTGTGTGCCTGCTGGTACCGCACCCTTCTGATGCATCATCCGCCTCATGCGACTCATGGGGGCAGCCATCTTGGCTGCCACCATCAATGCCGCCCGCCACGTGCGACCGATGGGGGCTGCCATCTTGGGACCATCCTGCTACCTCCGACCACGACGGCTACCTGCAGCTCGACGCTGTCACCCTCAACCAGTCACGGCTCAAGCATCTCAGGAACTCGATGATGACCGTCCAGGTCAATGGGCACGAAACGCCCTGTCTGTTTGACTCTGGGAGCACGGAGAGCTTCATACATCCAGACATGGTAAGGCACTGCTCTCTCCAGATTTCCCTCGCATCCCAAACTATCTCCCTCACTTCCGGATCACATTCGGTGCAGATCCGGGCTAACTTTGATGCAAACCTCGCGATACAGGGCGGCGAGTATGCCAGTGTTAAACTCTATGTCCTCCCCCATCTCTGCCCTCCTCTCCTGTTAGGACTGGACTTCCAGTGCGACCTCAGGAGCCTGACCCTGAAGTTCAGTGGACCCTACCCCCTCTCACCGTGTGTAGCCTCGCGACCCTCCCCCACTCTTCACGGACCTCACCGCTACCTGTAAGCCCGTCGCCATCAGGAGCAGGTGGTACAGTGCCCAGGGCAGGACTTTCATCAAGTCAGAGGTCCAGCAGCTCTTGAGTTCTCCATGGGAGATTTGAAGTCCGCATACCACCAGCTCCCAATCCGCCCGGAAGATCACCACTACACGGCTTTTGAGGCAGACGGCCACCTCTTCCACTTCCTCCGGGTCGCCTTCAGCATCACCAACGGGGTCTCAGTCTTCCAAAGAACGATAGACCGAATGGTGGACCAGTACGGGCTGCAGGCCACATTTCCGTGCTTGGATAACGTCACCATCTGTGGCCATGATCAGCAGGACCACGACGCCAACCTTCAGAGGTTTCTCCAAACTGCTCAAGTCCTCAACCTCACCTGCAACAAGGAGAAATGCGTTTTCCCCGCTACCTGGCTGGCCATCCTCGGCTATGTCATGGAAAATGGAGTCCTAGGGCCCAGCCACGACCGCATGCGCCCCCTCCTGCAACTCCCCCTCCGCCACTGCCCCAAGACCCTGAAAAGATGCCTCAGGTTCTTTTCATATTCTGCCCAGTGGGTCCCCAACTATGCAGACAAAGCCCGCCCACTTATCAAAGCTACCATCTTCCCCCTGTCGACTGAGGCCCGCCTGGCCTTTAGCCGCATTAAGGCAGATATTACCAAAGGTGCGATGCACGCGGTGGACGAGTCCTTCCCCTTCCAGGTGGAGAGCAACGCATCAGATGTCGCCCTGGCCATTACACTTAACCAGGCAGGGAGGCCCGTGGCTTTTATTTCCCCTACCCTCAACGCATCCAAGATTCGACACTCCTCGGTCAAAAATGAAGCTCAAGCCAAAAGTGTGGCATTGGAGACACTACCTGGCTGGTAGGAGGTTCGCCCTTGACACCAGCCAATGGTCGGTAGCCACTGACAGTGGTTTACCACATTCACACCCTGTTAAAAATGAGTCCGGCGGGTGTGATGGAGAACTATATACAGTAGTAAATTCATGTACAGTGTTTTATCAGGGAAAAGGAAAACAAAATGTCCTTTGAAAGTCTGGTGCCAGTTAGAGATTCAACCGGTCTGGTGCCTTGATGTTCCGCTGGGAGCGACTGTGCGGTGGCGGCGATGTCGATGTTGGCCTGATGTTGGATGACTCCGGGAGTGGCCGAAATCCTCTTCATCCTCTGGCGTAGGCAGGGGAAGGAAGGATGGTCCTGGTGGGGTTAATGTTGGGAACGCCGGGGGAGGGGAGGGTGGCGCCGGGCCGGAGAAGTGTGTATGGGTGGAACCTGCTGGTGCCAGGTCCCTGAGGGAGACAGCATCTTGGCAGCCATCGGGGTAAGCCACATAGGCATACTGGGGGTTGACATGGAGCAAGTGCACGCTATGCACCAACGGGTCCGCCTTGTGGAGTCGGACGTGTCTATGGAGCAGGACCAGTCCTGAAGTTGTGAGTGAAGTGGGGAGCAACATCCTGGATGTGGACATCCTGGGAAAGGCAAAAAGACGTTCATGGGGTGTGTTATTCGTAGCCGTGCACAGTATTGAACGGATGGAGTGTAGTGCATCAGGGCGGACCTCCTGCCAGCGAGAGGCTGGGAGGTTCCTGGGCCGTAGGGCCAGTTGGACGGCCCTCCGTACCGTCAAGTTCTCCCTCTCTACCTGCCCGTTTCCCCGGGGATTATAGCTGGTCGTCCTGCTGGAGGCGATACCCCTGCTGAGCAGGAACTGACGCAGCTCATCACTAATGAATGAGGATCCCCTGTCACTGTGGATGTAGGCGGGGAAACCGAGCAGAGTGAAGATTGTGTTTAGGGCTTTGATGACGGTGGCAGACGTCATATTGGGGCATGGGATGGCGAAGGGGAATCTGGAGTACTCATTGACCACACTGAGAATATATGTGTTTCGGTCGGTGGAGGGGAGGCATCAAAGGGGCGGGAGGCCTTCACCAGGTGCGCACGGTCCGGCCGGTAGAAGTGCGGTTTGCACGCCGCACAGACCTGGCAGTCCCTGGTGACTGTCCGTACTTCCTCGATGGAGAAGGGCCAATTCCGAGCCTTGACAAGATGGTACAATCGTGAGACCCCCGGGTGACAAAGGCTGTCGTGTTGGGCCCGGAGTTGGTCTACTTGTGCGCTGGCACATGTACCTCGGGATAGGGCATCTGGGGGCTCGTTGAGTTTGCCGGGGCGAAACAAAATCTCATAATTATAGGTGGAGAGCTCGATTCTCCACCGGAAGATTTTATCATTTTTGATCTTCCCCCGCTGCGTGTTGTTAAACATGAAGGCTACAGACCGTTGGTCAGTGAGGAGAGTGAATCTCCTGCTGGCCAGGTAATGCCTCCAATGCCGCACAGCTTCAATGATAGCTTGGGCCTCTTTTTCGACGGCCGAGTGCCGAATTTCTGAGGCATGAAGGGTGCGGGAAATAATGCCACAGGTCTGCCTGCCTAATTGAGGGTGGTGGCTAGGGCGACGTCTGATGCGTCGCTTTCTACTTGGAAGGGCAGTGTCTCGTCTACTGTGTGCATCCCGGCCTTGGCTATTTCAGCTCTGATATGGGTGAAGGCCTGTTGCACCTCGGCCATAAGAGGAAAGTGGATGGACTGTCTGCATAGTTTGGGACCCACTGGGCATAGTGGGAGAAGAACCCCAGGCAGCGTTTGAGGGCCATGACGCAGTGGGGGAGGGGAAGCTCCATAAGGGCGCCCATGTGGTCGGGATCGGGCTCCAGAACTCCGTTCTGGACCACATAGCCGAGGATGGCTAAGCGGGTTGTGCTGAACACGCACTTCTCCTTGTTGTAGGTGAGGTTGAGGAGCGTGGCGGTGTGGAGGAATTTGGCAAGGTTGGCGTCGTGCCCATGCTGATCGTGGCTGCAGATGGTGACGTTGTCTAGGTACGGGAAGGTGGCCTGCAAACCGTACCAGTCGACCATTCGGCCATCTCCCTTTGGATGACCGAGAAGGTAACCCTGAGGAAGTAATAGAGACGACCGTCCGCCTCAAAAGCATTGTATGGACGGTCCGATTTACGAATGGGGAGCTGGTGGTAGGCGGATTTGAGGTCTATCATTGAGAAGTCCCAGTACTGCGCAATCTGATTGACCATATCAGATATGCATGGGAGGGGGTACGCATCGAGCTGCATGTACCGATTGAAAAATTAAATGAAATGAAAATGAAATGAAATGAAATGAAAAATGAAAATGATGGTCTGGCTGTAGTCCACGACCATTCTGTGTTTCTCCCCAGTTTTAGCGACTATCACTTGGGCTCTCCAGGGGCTGTTGCTGGCCTCGATGATGCCTTCCCGAAGCAACCGCTGGACCTCGGACCTGATGAAGGTCTTGCCTTGGGTGCTGTACCGTCTGCTCCTGTGGCAACGGGTTTGCAATCCGGAGTTAGATTGGCAAAGAGGGAGGGTGGGTCGACCTTTAGGGTCACGAGGCCGCACAGAGTGAGGGGTGGTGGGGGCCCGCTGAATTTGACGGTAAGGCTCTGGAGATTGCACTGGAAGTCCAGGCCTTATAGTAGTGCAGTGCAGAGATTAGGAAGAATGTAGAGGTGAAAGCCGCTGAACTCTGGACCATGAGAGTGACCGTGCAGAACCCCCGGATTGCAACGGAATGTGATCGGAGGCCAGGGAGATTCTTTGATTGGCCGGGTGGACGGTGAGGGAGCAGCGCCTTACCGTATCCGGGTGGATGAAGCTTTCAGTGCTCCCGGGGTCCAGCAGGCAGGAGGTCACGTGACCGTTGATTCTCACACTGGTCGAAGCGGTGGCCAGGTTGTGTGGACGTGACTGGTCGATTGTCACTGATGCGACCTGTAGTCGGTTCACGCTGGCGTCAGATAATGGAGAGGGTGGGGGGCCCAGGTCGTGGAATGCTGTCGGCTCCATGCCCCGTGGGGAAGACAAGATCCTGCAGGGGACAAAATAGCGGCGCCCATGGGCGGCAGGTTGCAGGGGCTGGACAAGATGGCGACGCCCATGGGCTGCACGTGAACTGAGAGGGGGGAGCTGGCGGAGCCCACTGGCCGCTCACGGCCTCGGGGGGTGAAGATGGTGGCGCCCAGTGGCCACACGAAGACCAAGATGAAGATAGCAGCGCCCATTGTGTGTAGGTCAGGAGGGATGGAGGCGATAGCGGCGACTGCGTGGGCCTGGCACACAGCGGCAAAGTGCCCCTTCTTGCCACGGGCCTTGCAAATGGCCAGGCAGTGTTGGCAGGGCTGCTTCTGCTGGCCACAGAAGTAACATCGGGGACCCCAGGGGTGTGCGGGTTGGTGTGTGGCACAGGCGTACTGGCTGGGTGAAGCCCCGGCTGGGGCGGCCGTCTGTGGGGTTCATGAAGAATAGGAGGGTTGGGCCGCGCAGCCAGAGGGGTAGGCCTGAGCATTACGTGAGGCGACCATCATGGAGAGTGCTAGCTTTTTAGTCTCAGCTAGGTTGAGCGTGGCCCCTTCTAGCAGTCTTTGACGTATGCGGTCCGACCCAATCCTGTTACAAACGCATTGCGCATAAGAAGGTTGGAATGTTTGGTGGCCGTAATGGCCTGACAGTCACAGTCCCGGACGAGTGGAATTAGGGCCCACCAGAAGTCTTCTATGGACTCACCAGAGAGTTGAAAGCGAGTGGCGAGTGCGTGCCTGGCGAAAAGTGTGTTCGTTTTCTGTGCATAGTTTTCTTTGAGGAGCACCACGGCATCTGCGTATGTCGGGGCGTCCTGGATCAGCAGAAACACATTGGAGCGCAACGTTGAGTACAGGATCTGTATCTTCTGAGCCTTCGTCGGAGGGGTGGTCGCTGAGTTGATATAGGCCTCGAAGCAAGCTAGCCAGTGATTAAAGTCCTTTTTGGCGTCACTTGAGTGCCGATCCAGCTGCAGGTGATCTGGTTTGATTCGGAGGTCCATCTTTGAGAAAATCTTACTGCAATAAATTGATGCACGATCAATTGTACAAAGACTAAGGTTGGATACAACTGTGGCTTTATTGCAGTAAGATGTGCTGCCTCCCACAGCAGCAGGCGAAATGGCTTCTGAATAGAGGACATACTACTCCTACTGGGAGTAATTCAGTAAGTCCGGAAAAACCTGCCCTCCTTACCTGGTCTGTCCTCCAAGTGAATTCAGACCCACAGCAATGTGGGTTATTGACAACTACCCTCTCCAATGGCCAAGCAGGCCATCCAATTGTGGGCAATGAGAGATGGACAGAACATGCTTTTCTGATCAGTAAACATCAAATCCACTGACTGAATCAGTAAAAGGCTGCTGTCTACCAGTGGAGGAGCTCAGCCAGATGTGGACTTCACAATGTTGTCATGATATGCAGATATGCAAATAATGGCATACAGACAGGCACAGCCAGACACCTAATGAGCACAGAGAACAGGACATGACCAATGAGCAGGCTTTACACTCAGGGGTGGGATCTCACTATAAAAGGCATGAGGCACTCACACTCCATCTCTGTCCACTGCTGAACATCTACAGAGTGAGTCAGGGTGTATCTACAGTATCACACCTCCAGCACGCGGCTAAGCTAGTCTAGCTCAGTCAGACAGAGTAACCACACATAGGTTAGCAGAGAGTCGACCTCATGGAGAACTGTGCTAACTGTGCTCCTGGTTCAAGGTCTGAAGTATCTTTTAGTTAAAGCTGCATCAAGTTCCAGCCTTTGTTACCCCAGAGTACGTGTTATGTCACCTCAGCATGGGTGCGAGCAGTCTGGGCTGTGGTGATATGCATCACTGTAAATACACAATGGGTTAATGTAAATACACCTAGACTATCTAGACACTAGAGGGAACACAAGAGACATGACACACAGACATTCAACCAATAGGTCAGTAAGATTGGACACGACCAATGGGCATTCACGATACAAACAGAGGTGACACCACCACAGGAGGGCATTACACCAACCCATATTTAAAGGACACAGCACACATGATCTTCCTCTTTCCAGTCGAGACACTCAATGAGTACAGACACAGGGTTGATTGAAAATCATATCCACCACGTGGATTGTAGCAGACTGGTTGGTCAGTCTGAGTAGCTATAGAAGGATTAACAGTAGAGTCGAATCCAAGTAGGAGAATTGTTTATTTTATTTTTTTTAAATAAATTAACGTACCCAATTATTTTTTCAATTAAGGGGCAATTTAGCGTAGCCAATCCACCTACCCTGCACATCTTTGGGTTGTGGGGGCGAAACCCACGCAGACACGGGAAGAATGTGCAAACTCCTCACGGACAGTGACCCAGGGCCGGGATTCGAACCCGGGTCCTCAGCGCCACCGTGGCGCCCGGTAGGAGAATTGTTAATAGCTTAATAAATGTGTTGAAGCTATCGCCATGTCTGAACCTTCCTTTGTCAGAGTACACATCATGGACGCAGCTTATATTATGTCAAGAGCATACAAAACATGGGCTGGCTGGTTAAATGAGAGACAACAGTAAGTACAGTGACAGAGTGACAGTGGGAGCAGTCTGGGCCGGCTGGCTAACTGAGAGACAACAGCAAGGACAGTGACAAAGTGACAGTGGGAGCAGTCTGGGCCGGCTGGGTAACAGAGAGACAACAGCAAGGACAGTGACAGAGTGACAGTGGGAGCAGTCTGAGCCGGCTGGCTAACTGAGAGACAACAGCAAGGACAGTGACAGAGTGACAGTGGGAGCAGTCTGGGCCGGCTGGCTAACTGAGAGACAACAGCAAGGACAGTGACAGAGTGACAGTGGGAGCAGTCTGGGCCGGCTGGCTAACTGAGAGACAACGGCAAGGACAGTGACAGAGTGACAGTGGGAGCAGTCTGTGCCGGCTGGTTAATAGAGAGACAACAGCAAGGACAGTGACAGTGGGAGCAGTCTGGGCTGGCTGGCTAACTGAGAGACAACAGCAAGGACAGTGACAGAGTGACAGTGGGAGCAGTCTGGGCCGGCTGGCTAACTGAGAGACAACAGCAAGGACAGTGACAGAGTGACAGTGGGAGCAGTCTGGGCCGGCTGCCTAACTGAGAGACAACAGCAAGGACAGTGACAGAGTGACAGTGGGAGCAGTCTGGGCCGGCTGGCTAACTGAGAGACAACAGCAAGGACAGTGACAGAGTGACAGTGGGAGCAGTCTGGGCCGGCTGGGTAATAGAGAGACAACAGCAAGGACAGTGACAGAGTGACAGTGGGAGCAGTCTGGGCCGGCTGGCTAACTGAGAGACAACAGCAAGGACAGTGACAGAGTGACAGTGGGAGCAGTCTGGGCCGGCTGGTTAATAGAGAGACAACAGCAAGGACAGTGACAGAGTGACAGTGAGAGCAGTCTGGACCCGCTGGTTAATAGAGAGACAACACCAAGGACAGTGACAGAGTAACAGTGGTGAGAGCACTCCCACAGGAGGTTGACAGAAGCACCTGTGTCCAGCTTGAACTGGATGGAGCAGTGGTTGACCGGCATCATCGCACGCCATTCATCCTCTGAATCCACAGCAAGGATGGACTGAATGTAAGATGATGCCCACTCGGTAAGCGGGCTCCAGGCACTCATCCTCTGGATCTGTTGTACTGCCAGGGCCAGTTAAGAAGGCATTGACAGATTTATCTTTCCCTTGAAGACGTTGTTTGAATATGTAGTGCTCGAAGATTTCATTGGTGTCCACTTCACAGTGACTATAGAACTTGTTCTGGATGGTCTGAAACTTTGTCTTATCCTGGCCTTCGGTGAAATTAAACGAGTTGAAGAGTTTGATGGCTTCATCACCCGCTGTTGAGAGGAGAAGCGTGATCTTTCTTGCATCAGACGCAGCCTCGAGGTCTGAGGCTGCGATGTACAGCAGAAACGTTTGCTTGAATATCCGCCAGTAGGCACTGAGATTGCCGAAGGTCCTGTGCTGGTGACGAGCCTGAATCTCCTCCATGGTGCCGGGATACGGTTGGTGGTCGACACGGAACGCACTGAGGTAAGCCACATTAAATTACTACTCACCTGGTATCATGTCCTGTTCGGTACACTGGTCTAACACTGACTGCAACTGGAAGCAGCTTAGATCAAAAAGATACTCCAGGCCTCGAAATTAATTCAATAATGTTTATTGAACTAATAGCACAGATAGCACAGTTCTCTGTGAGTTCGACTATCTGCTGACTTAAGTGTGGTTACTCTATCTGACTGAACCAGACTAGCTCATAGCCACGTGGTGGAGGAGTGAGATTGTAACAACACCCTTGACTGACTCTCTAGATGTTCATCAGTGGAAAGAGGCGGAGTGTCAGTGGCTCGTGTCCTTTTAAAAAAATAATTTTTATTGGAATTTTTTACAGAAAATATACAAAAATATAACAACAAGCAATAATATGCAACAAACTACTCCATAACACCCGCAACTCCCCCCAAACCGTATCAACACATGTATCCCATCCCCCCCACCCCCCCAACCCCAAAAAGAGAACTTAACCATAAATTAAAATTAAATAAATCAAATTTAAATAAAACAAACAAACATAGTCACCATTCACCCCCCCCCCCCCCCCCCAACCACCCCGGGTTGCTGCTGCTACTGTCCCAGTACCCTATCATTGAGCCAGAAAGTCAAGGAAAGGTTGCCACCGTCTAAAGAACCCTTGCACCGATCCTCTCAGGGCGAATTTGACCTTCTCTAGCTTAATAAAACCCACCATGGCATTGATCCAGGTCTCCACGCTTGGGGGCCTCGCATCCTTCCATTGTAGCAAAATCCTTCGCCGGGCTACTAGGGACGCAAAGGCCAGAACACCGGCCTCTTTCGCCTCCTGCACTCCCGGCTCCACCCCAACCCCAAAGATCGCGAGTCCCCATCCTGGCTTGACCCTGGATCCCACCACCCTCGACACCATCCTCGCCACCCCCTTCCAGAACTCCTCCAGTGCCGGGCATGCACAGAACATATGGGCATGGTTCGCTGGACTCACCGAGCACCTGACACACCTGTCTTCACCCCCAATGAACCTACTCATCCTCGTCCCAGTCATGTGGGCCCGGTGCAGCACCTTGAATTGGATGAGGATAAGCCGCGCACACGAGGAGGAAGAATGAACCCTTTCCAGGGTATCAGCCCATGTCCCGTCTTCGATCTGTTCCCCCAGTTCCCCCTCCCACTTAGCTTTCAGCTCCTCTACTGACGCCTCTTCTACCTCCTGCATAAGCTTGTAGATATCGGATATCTTCCCCTCTCCGACCAATACCCCCCAAAAGCATCCTGTCACTCACACCCCTCGCGGGAAGCGCAGGGAATCCCTCCACCTGCCGCCTACCAAATGCCTTTACCTGCAGATATCTAAACATGTTTCCCGGGGGTGCCCAAATTTCTCCTCCAACTCCCCCAGGCTCGCAAACTTCCCATCAATAAACAGGTCCCTCAGCTGTCTGATGCCCGCTCTGTACCACCCCTGAAATCCCCCATCCATGTTCCTCGGGACGAACCTATGGTTCCCCCTTAACGGAGCCTCCATCGAGGCCCCCACTTCTCCCCTATGTCGCCTCCACTGCCCCCAAATCTTGAGGGTAGCCGCCACCACCGGACTCGTGGTATACCTCGTGGGAGGGAGTGGCCACGGCGCCGTTACCAAGGCCCCCAGGCTCGTATCCCCACAGGACGCTCTCTCCATCCGTTTCTATGCTGCCCCCTCCCCCTCCATCACCCACTTGCGCACCATCGACACGTTGGCCGCCCAGTAGTACCCCGAGAGATTGGACAACGCCAGCCCCCCCCCCACATCTCTACCCCGCTCCAAGAGGACCCTCTTCACCCTCGGGGTGCCATGCACCCAAACAAAGCTCATGATGCTGCTGGTCACCCTTTTAAAAATGGCCCTAGGGATAAAGATGGGCAAGCACTGGAAGAGGAACTAGAACCTCGGGAGAACCATCATTTTGACGGACTGCACTCTGCCCGCCAACGACAGCGGCACCATGTCCCACCTTTTAAATTCCTCCTCCATCTGCTCCACTAGTCTGGTGAAGTTAAGCTTATGGAGAGTCCCCCAACTCCTGGCCACCTGCACCCCCAGGTATCTGAAACTCTTCACTGCCCTCCTAAAAGGGAGCCTCCCAATTCCCTCCTCTTGATCCCCCGGGTGAACTACAAATACCTCGCTCTTTCCTAAATCTAGCTTATAGCCCGAAAAGCCCCCAAATTCCTAACAGCTAACAGCTCCATCACCCCCGGCATTCCCCCCTCTGGGTCCGCCACATATAACAGCAGGTCGTCCGCATACAGCGATACCCGGTGTTCCTCCCCACCTCGCACCAGACCCCTCCATCTCCCTGACTCCCTCAACGCCATAGCCAGCGGTTCAATCGCCAGTGCAAAGAGCAGGGCGGACAGGGGGCACCCCTGCCTGGTCCCACAGTAGAGCCTAAAGTACTCCGATCTCCTTCCATTTGTAATGACACTCGCCATCGGAGCCGCGTAGAGCAGCCTCACCCATTTGATAAATCCCTCCCCAAATCCAAACCACTCCAGCACCTCCCACAGGTACCCCCACTCAACTCTATCAAACGCTTTCTCTACATCCAGTGCCACCACTATCTCCGCCTCCCCCTCCACTGCCGGCATCATGATAACATTTAGCAGTCTCCTCACATTCGTGTTGAGCTGCCGCCCCTCGACAAATCCTGTCTGATCTTCGTGTATCACCTCTGGCACACAATCCTCTATCCTGGTAGCCAGGATCTTCGCCAGCAACTTAGCGTCAACATTGAGGAGCGAGACAGGCCTGTATGATCCACACTGCAAGGGGTCCTTATTCCGCTTTAGGATCAGAGAGATCAGTGCCCGCGACGTCGTCGGGGGCAAAGCCGCCCCCCTCCCATGCCTCACTGAAGGCTCGCACCAACAGGGGACCCACCAGGTCCGCATACTTTTTGTAAATTTCCGCCGGGAACCCGTCCGGCCCCGGGGCCTTACCTGACTGCATTTGTCCAAACCCCCCTGACTAGCTCCTCCAGCTCTATCGGCGCCCCCAGCCCCTCTACCAGCCTGTTCATGAAGCCCTCCATCCCCTCTCTCCCCCTCGGAGGTTCCGACCGGTACAGTTCCTCGTAAAAGTCCCTAGAGACCCCGTTTACTTCTGTCCCCTTCTGCACTACATTTCCACCCCCATCCTTCACTCCACCAATTTCCCTAGCCGCATCTCGCCTATGGAGCTGATGCGCCAACATCCTGCTCGCCTTCTCCCCATATTCATATACCGCGCCCTGCGCCGTCCTCCACTGTGTCTCTGCCTTTCTGGTGGTCAACAAGTCAAATGTGGCCTGCAAACTACGCCGTTCCCCCACCAACCCCTCCTCCGGTGCCTCCGCGTATCTCCTGTCCACATCCAGGAGCTCCCCATCAGTCTCTCCCTCTCCTTCCTCTCCATCCTTTCCCAGTGGGCCCGGATGGAGATCAGGTCCCCCCGGATCACTGCTTTCAGAGCCTCCCAGACCATCCCCACCCGGACCTCCCCCGTATAATTCGTGTCCAGATACCCCTCAATGCTTCTCCGAACCCTCTTACACACCTCCTCCTCCGCCAGCATCCCCACATCCAGGCGCCAGAGCGGGCGCTGGTCCCGCGCCTCTCCCATCTCCAAATCAACCCAGTGCGGGGCATGGTCCGAAAACGCTATGGCCGAGTACTCGGCATCCTGCACCCTCAATCCCCTGCTCAGGACAAAAAAGTCTATCTGGGAATAAACCCTATGGACATGAGAGAAAAAGGAATACTCCCGCGTTCTCGGTCTCCCAAACCTCCAGGGATCCACCCCTCCCATCTGGTCCATGTACCCCTCAGCACTTTGGCCGCCGCCGGTCTCCTGCCCGTCCTTGATCTGGACCGGTCCAGTGTGGGATCCAGCACTGTGTTAAAGTCTCCCCCCATGATCAGGCCCCCTGCCTCCAGGTCCGGAATGCGGCCCAACAGTCGCCTCATGAAGCCAGCATCATCCCAATTCGGGGCATATACATTCACCAGCACCATCTTCTCTCCCTGCAGCCTACCCTTCACCATAATATATCTGCCCTCCTTGTCTGACACCACCTCAGCCGCCTCGAACGCCACCCTCTTCCCCCCCAGAATCGCCACCCCCCCGGTTCTTCGCGTCCAATCCTGTGTGATAGAGCAGCCCCACCCACCCCTTCCTCAGATGAACCTGGTCCACCACCTTCAAGTGGTTCTCCTGGAGCATAGCCACGTCCGCCTTCAACCCCCTCAGATGCGAAAATACACTGGTTTTCTAAACCGGCCCGTTCAGCTCTCTCACGTTCCAGGTAATCAGCCAGATCAGAGGGCAACCCGCCCCCCTCCCCGCCGACTAGCCATAGCTTATCAGATGTTCGCCCCAGGCCAGCACACCCCACCCGACCCGTTCCCCATGGCGATAACGCCTCTCCCTCTCCCCCCCGGCCCTCACCAGCTCCTTCCTGGTCATTCCAGCAGCAACCCGGTATCCACACCCCCCCCCCCCCCCCACCCCCCCCTCCCCCAGGCTAGGACCCCTCCTAGCTGTGACGCACCCTCCATGGTACTTCCGTGAGTCAGCTGACTTCTGCTGACCCCGGCAGCTCCCGCCAAAACCCATCCCCTCCCGGCATGGGGTCATCCCCCTCTTGCCACACCTCCATGGCACCGCTTCAGCGCGGGAAAAAACCAGTAGAGGCCCGGCCCCCACCACCAGCTCCACCCCCCTGCCCCGCAGCGCAGGAAACCAGAGGAAAGCCCGCGCTTTCACACTGCCACACCCCACCCTTCTGACGCAGTTCCCCAAAATCCAGTTTCACCCCAACCCCCAGCCCCATACAGAAGAGAACATATAAAACACAGATCCCCGACATTCCCCACCTAGCCCACAACCATACCCAACAGACAAACCCACCCGTAAACAGAACAAAAATAAAACCAGCATACATAACACACATGTCGAAGTTAAGAAAGTTGAAACAAAACAGCAGCAGCGGAAACAACAACGGCCATAGTATGTCCCCAGACCCTAGTTCGAGTCCAGCTTCTCTGCCTGTACAAAGGCCCACGCCTCCTCCGGGGACACAAAGTAATGGTGCCGGTCCTTGTATGTCACCCACAGGCGCGCAGGCTGCAACATTCCAAACCTGACCTGCTTGGCATGAAGCACCGCCTTCGTCCGGTTGAACCCGGCCCGCCGCTTTGCCACCTCCGCACTCCAGTCCTGGTAGATCCTCACTACCGAATTCTCCCATTTACTGCTCCTCTCTTTCTTGGCCCAGCGCAGCACACACTCCCGGTCACTGAATCGATGGAACCGCACCAGCACCGCCCGTGGGGGTTCATTTGCCTTGGGCCTCCTGGCCAGCACTCTGTGAGCTCCCTCAAGCTCCAGGGGCAAATGGAAGGACCCCGCTCCCATCAACGAGCTCAACATCGTGGTCACATACGCCGGGAGTTCCGACCCCTCCGCCAGGCCCAGGATCCTCAAGTTGTTTCGCCTCGTGCGAACGTCCAGCTCCTCCAAGCGGTCTTGCCACTTTTTATGGAGTGCCTCGTGCAACTCCACTTTCCCCGCGAGGACCACGGCCTCCTCCTCCCGCTCAGCGGCCTGCTGCTGCAACTCCCTAATGGACACCTCCTGGGCCGCCTGGGTCCCAAGCAGCTTGTTGGTAGTTGCATTCATGGAGTCCAGCAGCTCAGCCTTCAGCTCCGCAAAACAACGCAGGAGAGAGGCCTGCTGCTCCTGCGCCCACTTCCACCAGTCCTCGGGTGTTGCACCGGCCGCCATTTTGTTCTTCTTCCCCCGTTTTTTTTGGGGAGCTGCTGCAGCTTTTTTCTTCGTCCCACTCCGGGTGAGCACCATATAGTGTGGGGCAAGCTCCTCCAGGCACCTTCCCCCACCGGGATGCGTAAAAACAGCGCCGTTTGGGGCCCTCAAATCGGCCCAAAAGTCCCTAAATAGCGGGAGCTGCCGAACGTGCGGCTTAGCTCCGCATAGCCGCAACCGGAAGTCTGGCTCGTGTCTTTTATAGCCAGATCCCACCCCCGAGTGTCCCGCTTGCTTATTGGTCATGTCCTGTTCTCTGTGTCCATTAACAGCTTGTCTGTGCCTGCCTGTATTTCATTATTTGTGTGTCTGCATATCATGACAGGTCCAGTCTCAGACATGGTGGAATTCCCAGGCAGACGGTCCAATCTCAGATATAGTGGAATTACAGGCAGACGGTCCAGTGTCAGACATGGTGGAATTACAGGCAGACGGTCCAGTGTCAGACATGGTGGAATTGCCAGACACACGGTCCAGTGTCAGACATGGTGGAATTACAGGCAGACGGTCCAGTGTCAGACATGGTGGAATTGTCAGGCAGACGGTCCAGTGTCAGACATGGTGGAATTGCCAGACACACGGTCCAGTGTCAGACATGGTGGAATTACAGGCAGACGGTCCAGTGTCAGACATGGTGGAATTTCCAGGCAGACGGTTCAGTGTCAGACATGGTGGAATTACAGGCAGACGAGTGAGGAAGTACTTTGACCATTTAAGGAGTTGAGAGGTCACACAGCCAATGTCTGAACAGTTGGAGCCAGCTGGCATCACCACAGCCCCCGCGGCAGAGCCGGAACCGAAGGACCCGGAAAGTTCTGTAGAGAACAGTAAGAAGTCTAACAAGACCAGGTTAATGTCCAACAGGTTTGTTTCAAATCACTGCTGTCGAAGCACAGCTCCTTCCTCAGCTGAATCCGGAGAGAACTCACAAGTGACCCCGATGAAGCTGGAGAGGGGGGAGTCCCCGAAGTGGTGTTGAATCCTCGAGGCAACATCCTGTGCTGACCACACTATCCCATTGGTGAAGGAGCCGGATGGGGCCCAAGGCTATCCACCATGCCTCAGATTAACCCTGTGAAGGACTGTTGTGAACCGTCCCTTTTTAATGTCTCCTGCTTTTCTTGTACACAGTTGACTAGAAATGACAGATATTGTTTATATGTTACTGAGAGACGTAAGGGGGAGGAATCTGATAGTGCTGCATCTTTCAGGGGTGATCCCATGTTGTCCCCGTTACCCCCTCGGGGCCTATCGTGTGTGAGTGTGTGAACCCCGACTAATGGGGAATAATCCCTGGGAGTGGGGGACAGGCAATTTGGCCTCGGGAGCCCCCAATTAAAAAGCTGTTTCAGCGACCTCTCTGCCTGCATATAGTTAACCATTTACTTCCTCTCAATAATCCCTGGGAGAAGGGACAGGCAGTATGGCCTCGGGAGCCCCAATTAAAAAGCTGTTTCTGAGATTTCTGTGCCTATATATTTAACCATTTACTTCATGTCAATTAACCCCTGTCTTGTTATACAAGAAGCCCCTGCAGTGTTGCCTCAAACCACCACAGTTTCATGGTCACCATTACTGAGACGGCTTTTCAATTCCGGACACAGAGAAGGTCAATGGAACTGTGCCGTTAACAGCCACTGACAGGACCATCCACACCCTGGTGTGAGGATCCAGGCCATGTTGAATGAGGTGACACAGTTCTGTGACCAGCTCCTTGTTGTACCTCAAAATAAGGGGAAGTAGATTTAGGACTGAGTTTAGGAGGAATTTCTTCACCCAAAGGGTTGTGAATCTATGGATTATATGGAATTCCTTGCCCAGTGAAGCAATTGAGGCTCCTTCATTAAATGTTTTTAAGGTAAAGATAGATAGTTTTTTGAAGGAAAAAGGGATTAAGGGTTATGGTGTTCGGGCCGGAAAGTGGAGCTGAGTCCACAAAAGATCAGCCATCATCTCATTGAATGGCGGAGCAGGCTCGAGGGGCCAGATGGCCTACTCCTGCTGCAAGTTCTTATGTTCCTATGTATCAGATTTGCCTCACACTCTGCTCCTATACTCTCTAGAGTGTAGAAGAATGAATGGTGATCAAATTGGGGTTCACAAGATGGTAACAAGTACGGATAAAGTAGAAGTTGAGCGGATGCTTTCTCTTGTGTGGCATTCTAGACGAGAGGTCATACTCTTAGGCTAACAGGCAGCAAATGTAAAACAGAGCTCAGGGGAAACTACTTCTCCCAATGGGATGTGATTCTGTGGAATTCTCTACCCCAGCTGCGGTGCATGCTGGGACAATGAATACATTGAAGGAGGAGTGAAATAGATTTGGAATTGGTAATGGGTTGAGAATTTTGGATAATGGGAGGACGGTGGCGTTAAGGCGAGGATGAGACGCGATGGGCCAAATGACCTAATTCTGCTCCTCTACCTGATGAACTGAAGAACGTGGATTCAATCTTTCCAAGATGTTAATGACGAGAGCAATAATACACTTAAAGTGGTTTATACAATAAATAACCGGACAGGGAGACTTACCAGGCACACCGACAACAGCCAGGAATGGATAATAACCCATTTGAATTATCAGAAGTGCGCCCTGCATCCGATATGATAAAGACGGCGAAGACATATAAGAAAGAGACGTGGATAAATGCCTGTCTATGGTAGTAACGTTCCGATCGATAGTGCCCAGATTCTGATCCATTGTTGTAACGTTCCGATCGATAGTGCCCAGATTCTGATCCATTGTTGTAACGTTCCGATTGATAGTGCCCAGATTCTGATCCATTGTTGTAACGTTCCGATCGATAGTGCCCAGATTCTGATCCATTGTTGTAACGTTCCGACCGATTGTTCTGAGATTCTGCTCCCTCCTGTCGGTCTCTCTGGAGCCGCTGATCTCTGTCAGCATTGGAGTTGACGCTCCCGCTGACTGGGATAACACATTGAAATGAATCGCTTATTAATAGCAGAGAGAAACCCTCCAATGACACAATTAGAATCCATGGAGACTGACATTATTTACAGTTACTGAACAAACAGGCTCAGTTAACCCCTTTCAATCCAATACTTTTTATATCACAATGAAATAGAAGATGAAACGGGTCCAGAGTGGCTGCGTGACAGTGACTGAAGGATGGAGAGTGGAAATAGTGGAAACACTGACCAAATATTCAATCTTCCTTTGATGTCTGAGTGGTTCCAGGGGATTGGGGGATTTTCAATGTCCCATCCTGTTTATAAAAGCGGAGAGAGAGAGAGATAAACCCTGGAGCGTCAGAGCAGTCAGTATAATGTTAGTCAGCAGGACATTTCTCGAGGTCAGACGCCTTCGCGAGGAAATGATGTTTGCAGTGGCCAAACGCAGGGCGATCTTGGTGGGAAATCATGATGTGGAGATGCCGGCGTTGGACTGGGGTGAGCACAGTAAGAAGTCTTACAACACCAGGTTAAAGTCCAACAGGTTTGTTTCAAACACGAGCTTTCGGAGCACGGCTCCTTCTTCAGGTGAATCATTCACCTGAAGAAGGAGCCGTGCTCCGAAAGCTCGTGTTTGAAACAAACCTGTTGGACTTTAACCTGGTGTTGTAAGACTTCTTGGTGGGAAATCACATCGCATGTTACTGCTGTTATATTTCAAAATAACTGGAGGAGTAATGAGGGAACTGATATGAATTTATGTACTTGAACATGTTGTGATCAAATGTCATTCATTAGAGTTGTTATCGAGTCCCAAAGCCGTGGATTAAAGGGTCTGTGTCAGTGTGAATGTGACATTGGCTAAGAAACAGAAAGCAGAGAGAAGCGGTGAATGATAGTTATTCAGACTGGAGAGGGAGTAGACATCGGGGTCCACAATGGGGCAATTGCTCTTCAAGATACAATTCACTGCAATAGGCTTCAATCGAAAGCATTTCAACATTCACAAATGACAGACACTCAGCAATGAAACCGTGAGCAGGGTAGCAGTAATCTTCAGCAGGATGTTCCCAGATCTGTGAAAGGGACAGTCACGGGGAAAGTAAATTTAAATCACTATCGTGTGGATGATGCATCAGGGAGGAGGGCTGAGGACAGGAAATATAAACTAAACGGGACAATTTTAAAAAATGTACAGGAAGGGAGCGGGCACATGTACACACTTTGCACTGGAAGAGCATGTTGATAAGATTGGAAAAACCTCAGAAGATATTTAACTTTATCAATAGAGGCGGAGACTCCTAAAAGAAGGCTGTTAGGATCAGAGAGTCATTGAGGTCCAGAGCACAGAAAGGCCATTCGGCCCATCTGGACTGCGCAGGTCAAAAACAACCACCTGAGTATTTGAATCTCACTTTCTAATACTTTGCCAATAGCCTACAGAGTTATAACTAGGTTTATAGATGAAATGAAAATCGCTTATTGTCACAAGCAGGCTTCAATGAAGTTACTGTGAAAAGCCCGATAGGATCATAGCTGAGGAATTGCTTCTTATTCTGCCGCTAAATACACAAAAGGATGTGAGAATCTTGGAGAGAAAACAAAGGATATTTAATGGAATGTTGTCAGGGATGAAGGATTTCAGTTGAATGGTGGGATTAGGGAACTGGAATTGAAATCTGTAGATCAGTTTAAGGTAAAGAGCAATTTCACAGAGGACTCCAAATTAGGAAGGAGTTGAGAGAGAGTGAACAGAAAGGGTTCCACTGGAACCAGCGCCAGTAACAAGATTTACAATAATTCATCAAAGACGGCGTGAGCATATTGATAGGACATTTAATACAGAGTTGTTAGAATCTGGAATACACTGTCTGAAGACACAATGGGAGCAGTTTCAATAGTAACTTTCACAATGGAACTGGATAATACTGACAGGGGATTGTTATAATCTGGAATACATTGCCTGAAGACACGATGGGAGCAGTTTCAATAGTAAGTTTAACAATGGAACTGGATACATACTGACAGGGGATTGGTATAATCTGGAATACACCCCTTGAAGACACTACGGGAGCTGATTCAACAGTAAAATTTACAATAGAAGTGGATAAATACTGACAGGGGGTTGTGATAATTTGAAATACACTGTCTGAAGACATGATGGGGACATATTCAACAGTAAGTTTCACAATGGAACTGGCTAATCAACATACCGGGCTCCAAAGCGAAGCCAAGCAGTATGTCCAGCAGCAGTGCACCCCTCTCTGATGAGCTCAATGCATTCTATCCTCAGTTCGTGCAGGACATCATCAAAGCGCTGTCGACTGTCCAAGCAGCCCAGGTCACACCAAACACAACTTCACACCTTCCTAAATCAGATCGGAACTCTTAGAAGTGAACCCTCGGAAGGCGACGGGCCCGGACAGGGTCCCTGGTAGTGCAGTCAGATACTGCGCGGACCAGCTGGCAGATTTATTCATGGACATCTTCAACCTCTCCCTACTCCGCTCTGAGATCCCCACCTGCTTGAAGAAGACCATCATCATGCCGGTGCCAAAGAAGAGCCAGGCAATGTTGCTCAAGGACAGTTGTCCACTGGCCCTGACGTCGAACGTAATGAAGCGCTTCGAGAGGTTGGTCATGAGTCATGAACTTCATACTCCCAAAATGCCCAGATCCACTGCAATTCACCCATCACCGCAGCCGGTCCACAGCAGTCATCATCTCCATGGCCCTACACTCGTTCCTGGAGCATCTCGCCAACAGGGACTCCTACAACAGACTCCTATTCATTGACTTCAGCTCTGCATTCAACACCATAATTCCAGCTAAGCTCATATCAAAGCTTCAAAACCTAGGACTTGGCTCCTCCGTCTGCAACTGGATCCTTGACTTACTGACCCATAGACCACAATCAGTAAGGATAAAAAACAACACCACCTCCACGATAGTTCTCAATACCGGAGCCCACAAGGCTGTGTGCTTAACCCCCTACAATACTCTCTACACACACAAGACTGAATGGCAAAACTTGGCTCCGACTACATCTGCAAGTTGCAGATGGCACAACCATAGTGGGTCAGATCTCGAACATCGATAAGTCAGAAAACTGGAGGGAGATAGAGAACCTAGTGGAGTGGCATAATGACAACAATCTATCCCTCAATGCCAGCAAAACTAAAGAGCAGATCATTGACTTCAGGAAGCAAAGTACTGTACACACCCCTGTCAGCATCAACGGGGCAGAGGGCAGCACGGTAGCACAAATGGATAGCACTGTGGCTTCACAGCACCAGGGTCCTAGGTTCGACTCCCCGCTGGCTCACTGTCTGTGTGGAGTCTGCACGTTCTCACCGTGTGCGTGGGTTTCCTCCAGGTGCTCCGGTTTCCTCCCACAGTCCAAAGACGTGCAGGTTAGGTGGATTGGCCATGCTAAATTGCCCTTAGTCTCCAAAAAGTTTAGGAGTGGTTATTGGTTACAGGGATAGGGTGGAAGTGAGGCCTTAATGTGGGTCAGTGCAGACTTGATGGGACGAATGGCCTCCTTCTGCACTGTATGTTCTATGAGGTGCAAATGGTTAACAGCTTCAAATTCCAAGGTGTGAACATCATCAACAATCGTCCTCGTCCACTACGCCGACGCTACGACCAAGAAAGCAGCGCCTATACTTCCTCAGGAAACTGATGAAATTCGGAATGTCCACATTAACTCTTACCAACTTTTACAGCTGTACCATAGAAAGCATCCTATCTGGCTACATCACAGCCTGGTATGGCAACTGCTCGGTCCAGAACACAAAAACCTTCGGAGAGTCGTGAACATTGCCCAGTCCATCAAAGGAACTCGCCTCCCATCCATTGACTCTATCTACACCTCCCACTGCCTGGGGAAAGCAGGCAGCATAATCAAAAACTTCTCACACGGCTTACTCACTCTTCCAAATTGTTCCATTGGGCAGGACATACAAAAGTCTGAGAACACACTAACAGACTCAAAAAGAGATTGTTCCCGCAGTTACCAGTTTCCTAAACGACGCTCTTATGGACTGACGGACTTATAGACTGATCTGATTTCTTCAGGCATCTTCTCTCCTGAGTAGTACTGTAGTCTGTATGTTTCAGCCGCTGCCTGTGTCTGTGTATTTGCATTGTGTATCTTGTGTTTGCCCTATTATGTATTTTCTTTTTATGTACGGAATGATCTGTCTGAGCTGCAGGTAGAACAATACTTTTCACTGCTGCTCGGTACACGTGACAATGAACCAAACCAACAGGCCGGTGCCGAACTGCTGACCTTGTGGGCAACATAGATGGAGTTCTCCCTGCCTCATTAACGAGGGAGCTCGCACTCTGCAAGGATCTTGGGAAAGAAAGTCATTTCCACCGCTCGGTCCAATGAGTGTTACAACATAATTGACAGGGGATCGTTATATAGAAACATGGAAAATGGGAGCAGGAGGAGGCCATTCGGCCCTCTGACACTGCTTCACATGCATTGTTTACATGGCTGATTTTCCAACTCAGTAACATGTTCCTGCTTTCCTCCCTATCCTTGGATCCCTTTTGCCCCAAGTGCCATTAACCAACTGCTCCTTGAAAATATGCAATGTTTCAGCTTCAACTACTTTCTGTAGCGGAGAATTGCGCTGGCTCACAACTCTCTGTGTGAGGAAATGTTTTCTTCTGTCAGTTTTAAGTGGCCTATCTGTAGCCTCAGACTGTGCCTCTAGTTCCAGTCTCCTGTGCCATCGGGAACATCATTCCTGAATTCACCTTTTTCATAGCTTTCTATGAACCTGCCCCTCTCATTCTTCTGAACTGTAGTGAATATTGTTACAACATCCTGGGCGAGTGTGTGGCCAGTTCCAGTCCCACAGACCCCGGAGTCCCAACAGAAGTGAATTTACCAATGATTTGGGAGTTTTCCAAAGGTTTTTAACCATTGACTGCTCCAATGAGTTACTGGCACCAGAATTATAGGTAAAATATTAATAAACTATTTATTATTAACATGTATAAAAGATGAGCGTCTGAAGAAAATAATCTACCTATTTCGGAAAAACCCCATCCCACCCTCCACCCAGACACACATAAGACAGACACACGGTGAAGAGGTAGGGGAGGAATTTTTAGCCACTGGTTTTCTCTGAATGGCTGTGGGGAGTGGATTGAAACACGTCAGTACAATTCTGACCTTCAAACATCAGATGAAGCTTTACACAAGAGATTCAGGTCGACGCAATTTAAGAAAACTGTTTTTATTGATGTTTCAAGGAACAGTTACGTAATAGAAAAGAAAAAGAGTTGTGTTTCTCACATTGAATATTAAACAACGACCAAAAAGAAAACTACATATCTCACAACCTCCTGCCTTGAGCCCCCCCACTGTCACCATAGCCGTGACTGGTCTCTGATGCGGGATATTACTTACATTTTTACATTTCTGTTTATTTTTTTAACCCTGGTTAATTGGGTTCCACAGGGACCCCGGCCGCTTGGCGATAGTGGTTGCCCCCAGTTTGCCCCTCCTGTGTCTTGGCGCGCTTCAGTTCCTTCTCTCGTTTGACTTCTTTCTTTAAAAAAAATAGATTTAGAGAACCAAATTCATTTTTTCTAATCCACCTACCCTGTAAACCTTATGGGTTGTGGGAGCGAAACCCACGCAAACACAGGCAGAACGTGCAAACTTCACACCGACAGTGACCCAGAACTGGGGTTGAACCAGGAATCTGGGGGCTCTGAGGCACTGAGGCAGCAGTGCTAACCACTGAGGCATCGTAATGCCTTTGTAGACTTCTCTCTAATAGTGGGGTGGGGTGGGGGTTTGAGGAGGTCCCATTCCTCTCTTGGTTCACAGATCTTCCCGGGAGGGTGGGTCTGCTTGTGAACCCGGTATCTCCCCGTGTAAGGGAGGCCAGCGCTCCCTCCAATAAATGACCTTCCTCCGTCCCCCAGCTGGCTGCTGGCTGCAAACAGGTCTGTTGATAGGTTTGTGAATTTGCTCCATGTGATGTGGCATTTCCAGCCTCGGGACTTCAGCCAGATCTGAGAGTCAGTCTGGGTCCCGAGGTGGCGCTGCCGACTCCCCCCCCCCCCCCCCCACAGTAGTCTCCCGCCTGGCGACGAATGAGGCGAAGGCCAGGGCATCCTCCTCTGTCCCAGAGCTCCGGCAGCTCTGACACCCCCAAGTCCGCCACAGACGGGTAAAGCTCAATCCCGAATCCCCCCACCTTGGACACAGCATCGAAGATGACTGTCCAGAATTCCGTGAGTCTGGGGCAGGATCAGAACATGCGGGTGTGGTTTGCCGCCACCTGCCCCCCGAACCTCTCACAATTGTCCACCACCTCCGGGAAGAACCCACTCAGACGCGTCTTGGTGAGGTCGCTCTGTGCACCAGCTTGCGCTGCATCAGGCTGAGCTCGGCTCAGGAGGAGGTGGAGTTGACTCTGTGCTGTGCCTCGACCCAGAGCCCTCTCCCTCTCTCTATCCAGTTTCTGGCCCCACTTTTGTCTGGTCTCCTCCAGAGGATTCCTGACGTTTTCTGTCAGTCTCCTGTATATGTGGAGGTATTTGCCGTCCCCTAACCAATCCAGTCCTCCCACCGTGTCCAGGAATGTGTGTGTTTCTGGGGAAAGGTTTTCATCTCCTTGTGGGGGAAGTTACACAGCTGCAGGAATCGGAGATTGTTTCCTTTCGGGAGTTAGAGCTTCTCTGTGGCTTTCCTAGAATCGACAGCCTGTCCTGTACGGACGTGTCCGCAACGTCCGCATTCCTCTGTCTCCCCACCACCCCCCCCCCCCCCCCCCCCTCCCCGTCCCCCTCACGTCCCAAATGTACCGTCCATCTCTGCCCGGCCCGAACCTGTACTTAGTGCAGAGATGAGGGTCTGCGGGCCTCTCGCCCAGTTCAATAATAATAATAATCACTTATTGTCACAAGTAGGTTTCAGTGAAGTTACTGTGAAAAGCCCCGAGTCGTCAAATTCCGGCGCTTGGCGTCTGAATTGCTTCCACGTCATTAAGGTGGCTCCTGCCACTGGGCTCCTGAGTGTGTGTGTGGGCTGGCCGGGAGTGGCCTGGAGTGTGTGTGTGGGCTGGCCGGGATTGGCCTGGAGTGTGTGCGTGGGCTGGCGGGGAGTGGCCTGGAATGTGTGTGTGGGCTGGCTGGGAGGGGCCTGGAGTGTGTGTGTGGGCTGGCCGGGAGTGGCCTGGCCTGGAGTGTGTGTGTGGGCTGGCCGGGAGTGGCCTGGAGTGTGTGTGTGGGCTGGCCGGGAGGGGCCTGGAGTGTGTGTGTGGGCTGGCCTGGAGTGGCCTGGCCTGGAGTGTGTGTGTGGGCTGGCCGGGAGGGGCCTGGAGTGTGTGTGTGGGCTGGCTGGGAGGGGCCTGGAGTGTGTGTGTGGGCTGGCCGGGAGTGGCCTGTAGTGTGTGTGTGGGCTGCCCGGGAGTGGCCTGGCCTGGAGTGTGTGTGTGGGCTGGCCGGGAGTGGCCTGGCCTGGAGTGTGTGTGTGGGCTAGCTGGGAGTGGCCTGGTAGCGAGCGTTCAGAGAGAGTTACCCGGCAGGTGGCCTCCTCCATTCAGACCCAGCCCACCTCCAGCTCCCTTACACATCCCTTCACCCACTCAGCGCTGGCTGTCCAGTGAAACAACAGAAGATTCCGCAGAGACAGCTTTGCTTTGCAGAATAGACTTACGGATTCTAGAAACTCTCCTCTTTTTTCACAGCAGTAAAAGGGAAGAATTTCATTATTTACAGTGGTGCCTGGGGAGTATATCAATATTTACAGCTGTTCCTGGATAGTATATCATTAATTACAGTGATTCACTGGGTAGTATATCATTATTTACAGTGGTCACTCAGTAGCGTATCTTTATTTACAGTGGTCCCTGGATAGTATGTAATGTATCATTATTTACAGTTGTTCCTGGATAGTATATCATTATTTACAGTGAACCCTGAGTAGTATATCATTATTTTCTGTGTCCACGAATAGTATATCATTATTTACAGTGGTCCCTGGGTCATGTATCATTATTTACTGCGCCTCCTGGGTAGTACATCATTATTTACAGTGGTTCCTGGGAAGTATGTCATTATTCACAGTGGCCCCTGTCTGGTACACCATTATTTACAACGGTCCCAGGATGGTATTTCATTATTTGCAATGGACCCTGGATAGTATATCATTATTTACAGTGGTGCCTGTGTAGAATATCATTATTTACAGTGGTTACTGGATAGTATGTCATTTTTTATAGTTGTGCCTGAGTAGTGTTTCATTATTTACAGTGGTCCCTGGGTAATATGTAATTATTGACAGTCGTCCCTGGGCAGCATCTAATTATTTACAGTGGTCCCTGGGTACTCCATCATTATTTACAACGGTCCCAGGGACGAATTTCATTATCTACAGTGGTCCCTGGATAGTATATAATTATTTACAGTGGTCCCTGGATAGTGCATCATTATTATAGTGGTCCATGGGTAGTATATCATGATTTGCAGTTGTCACTGGACTGTAAATCATCATTTACTACAGTCCCATAGTGGAATTGTATTATTTACAGTGGTCCCTGGACAGTAGATCTTTATTTACAGTGGTCCCTGTGCAGTACAGCATTATTTACAATGGTGCGAGGGTGGAATTTGATTATTTACAATGGTCCCTTCATAGTATATCATTGTTTACAGCGGTCCCTGGGTACTACATCATTATTTACAGTGGCCCCTGTGTAGTACAGCATTATGTACAATGCTCCGAGGGTGGAATTTGATTATTTACCCTGGGAAGTATATCATTATTACAGTGGTCCGTGGACGGATGGTTTATCATTATTTACAGTGGTCACTGGTCCTATATCATTATTTACAGTGGTACCTTGGTAGTATATCACTATTTACAGTGGTCCCTGTACAGTACATCATTGTTTACAACGGGCCCAGGGTGGAATTTCATTATTTACAGTGGTCCCTGGATAGTCTATCTTCATTTACAGATGTCCCTGGCCAGTATGTCATTATTTGCTGTGTTTCCGGTGTACTACATTATTATTTACATGGTCCCAGGGTGGAATTTCATTATTTACAGTGGTCCCTGGGTACTATGTCATTATTTACAGTTGGCCATGGGTGGTGTATCATTACTTACTGTGGTTCCTGGATAGTATATCATTATTTACAATGGTCCTTGGGTAGTATCTCATTATTTACAATGGTCCTTAGGTAGTACCTCATTATTTACGGTGGTCACTAGGTAGTGTAACGTTATTTACAGTGGTTCCTGGATAGTATGTCATTATTTTCAGTGGTCGCCGAATAGTATATCATTATTTAAGGTGGTCCCCGGGTAGTATATCATAATTTACAGTATCTCATTATTTACGGTGGTCACTAGGTAGTGTAACGTTATTTACAGTGGTTCCTAGATAGTATGTCATTATTTACAGCGGTCCCTGGGTAATATATCATTACTTACAGTGGTCCCTGGGCAGTATGTCATTATTTACAGTGGTGCCTGTGTAGAATATCATTATTTACAGTGGTTTCTGGATAGTGTGTCATTATATATACTTATCCCTGGGTAGTATTTCATTGTTTGCAGTGGTCCCTAGGAAGTATGTCATTATTTACAGTGATCCCTGCATGGTACATCATTATTTACAATGGTCCCAGGGAGGAGTTTCATTATCTACAGTGGTCCCTGGATAGTATATAATTATTTACAGTGGTCCCTGGAGAGTGTATCATTATTATAGTGGTCCCTGGGCAGTATGTCATTATTTACAGTGGTCCCTGTGCAGTACATCATTATTTACAACGGTCCCTGGGTGAATTTCATTATTTACAGAGGTCACTTGATAGTATATCATTATTTACAGTGGTCCTTGGGTAGTATATCATTATTACAGTGATCCCTGGATGGTGTATCATTATTTACTGTGGTCACTGTGTAGTACATCATTATTTACAACGGGCCCAGAGTGGAATTTCATTATTTCCAGTGGTCCCTGGATAGTATATCTTCATTTACAGTGGTCGCTGGGTTGTATGTCATTATTTACAGGGGTCCCTGGGTAGTATATCATTATTCACAGCGGTCCCTGGGCAGTATGTCATTAATTGCAGTGTTTCCGGTGTAGTACGTCATTATTTATAGCGGTCCCAGGGTGGAATTTCATTATTTACAGTGGTTCCTGGGTAGTATGTCATTAATTACAGTGGTCCCTGTGTAGAACAACATTATTTACAACGGTCCCAGGGTGGTATTTCATTATTTATAGTGGTCCCTTGATAGTATGTCATTTTTACTGTGGTCCCAGGGTAGTATATCATTATTTACAGTGGTCCCTGTGCAGTACATCATTATTTACAGTGGTCCATGGGTAGTATAATATTATTTACAGTGGTTCCTAGATCGTATATCCTCATTTAGAGTGGTCCCCGAATAGTGTATTATTATTTATGGTGGTCCCTGGGTAGTACATCATTATTTATAGTTGTCCGTGAGTTGTATGTCATTATTTACAGTGGTGCCTGTGCAGAATATCATTATTGACAGTGGTTCCTGGATAGTATACTGTACCATCATTTCCAGTTGTCCCTGGGTGTATTCCATTATTTACAGCTGTCCCTAGGTCGCATGGCATTATTTACAGTGGTCCTTGCATGGAGCATCATTATTGACAACGGTCCCAGGGAGGAATTACATTATTTACATTAGTCCCTGGATAGTATATCATTATTTTAGTGGTCCCTGGGTAATGTATCTTTAGTTACAGTGGTCGCTGGATAGTATATCATTATATGTAGCTGTCATTGGATAGTACATCATTATTTACTGTGGTCCCTGTGTAATATGTCATTATTTACAGTGGTCCCTGGGCAGCATGTCATTAATTACAGTCGTCCCAATGACAAGGGTCCCAGGGTGGAATTTCATTATTTGCATGTTCCCTTGATAGCATCCGAGGGTGGAATTTGATTATATACAGTGGCCCCTGGATAGTATGTCATTATTTACAGTAGACCCTGTGTAGTATATCATTATTACAGTGATCCGTGGATGGTTTATCATTATTTACAGTGGTCACTGTGTCCTATATCATAATGTACAGTGGTCCCTGGGTAGTATATCATTATTTACAGTGGTCCCTGGGTTTTATGTCATTTGTACAGTGGTCCCTGTGTAGTATAACATTATTCACAGCGGTCCCTGGGCAGTATGTCATTATTTGCAGTGTTTCCGGTGTAGTACATCATTATTAAGAACGGTCCTAGGGTGGAATTTCATTATTTACAGTGGTCCCTGGATAGTATAGCATTATTTACAGTGGTCCCCGGATAGTATACCATTAGTTAAGGTGGTCCCTGGGTTCTATATCATTATTTACAGTTGTTCCAGGGTAGTATATCATTAATTACAGTGGTCCATGGGAAGTACATCGTTATTTACAGTGGTTCCTGAATACCATATCATTATTTACAGTGGTCCCTGGGTAATATATCATTGTTTACAGTTGTTCCTGGATAGTATATCATTATTTACAAAGGTGCTAGGGTGGTATTTCACTATTTACAGTGGCCCCTGATAAGGATATCATTATTTACAGTCGTGCCGGCTTTGAATATCATTTTTTGCCCTTGTTCCTGGATTGCATATCATCATTTACAGTGGCCCCTGAATGGTACATAATTATTTACAACGGTCCCAGTGAGGAATTTCATTATTTACAGTGGTCCCTGGACAGAATATGTTTATTTACAGTGGTCTCTCTGCAGTACAGCATTATTTACAATGGTCCGAGTGTGGAATTTGACTATTTACAGTGGTCCCTTGACAGTATATCATTATTTACAGTGGTCCGTGGATACTGTATCATTATTATCGTGGACCCTAGCTAATATATCATTAGGTACACTGGTCCTTGATAGTTTATCATTATTTGCAGTTGTCACGGAATAGTATATCATTATTTACTGTGGTCACCGGATAGTATATCATTATTTATAGTGGTCCATGGGCAGTATGTCATTATTTACAGTGGTCTCTGTGCAGTACATCATTATTTACAAAGGTCCCAGGGTGGAAATGCATTATTTACAGTGGTCCGTGGATACTGTATCATTATTATCGTGGACCCTGGGTAATATATCATTAGGTACAGTGGTCCCTGGATAGTATATCAGTATTTGCAGTTGTCATGGAATTGTGTATTATTATTTACAGTGGTTCCTAGATAGTATATCATGATTCATAGTGGCCCCCGGATAGTATATCATTATTTAAGGTGGTCGCTGGGTACTATATCATTATTTACAGTTGTCCCGGGGTAGTATATTATTAATTAGAGTGGTCCCTGGGAAGTAATTCATTATTTACAGTGGTTCCTGAATACCATATCATTATTAACAGTGGTCCCTGGGTAGTATATCATTATTTACAATTGTTCCTGGATAGTATATCATTATTTACAAATGTCCTAGGGTGGCATTTCATTATTTACCGTTGTCCCTGGTTAGTTTATCATTATTTACAGTCGTGCCTGCGTTGAATATCATTATTTGCACTGGTTCCTGGGTGGCATGTCATTATTTAAAGTGGTCCCTGCATGGAACATCAATATTTACAACGGTCCCAGTGAGGAATTTCATTTTTTACAGTGGTCGCTGGACAGAATATCTTTATTTACAGTGGTCCCTGTGCAGTACAGGATTATTTACAATGGTCCGAGGGTGGAATTTGATTATTTACAATGGTCCCTTGATAGCATAGCGTTATTTACAGTGGTCCCTGGGTAGTATATCATTATTTACAGTGTTCCGTGGATAGTGTATCATTTAACTCTTGGATTGGGTAATGTATCATTAGGTACAGTGGTCCCTGGGGAGTATATCCTTACTTGCAGTTGTCACTCAATAATATATTATTATTTACAGTGGTCCCTGGACAGTATATTTTCAATTACAGTGGTCCCTGGGTTGTATCTCATTATTCACAGTTGTCCCTGGGAAGTATGTCATTAGTTGCGGTGTTTCCGGTGCAGTACATCATTATTTATAACCGTCCCAGGGTGAAATTTCATTATTTACAGTGGTCCTTGGGTAGTATATCATCATTTACAGTGGTCCCTGGGCAGTATATCATTAGGTACAATGGTCCCTTGATAGTATATCATTATTTGCAGTTGTCACTGGTTAGTATATCATTATTTACTATGGTCCCTGGGCAGTATATCACTATTTAGAATGATCCCCGGGCAGTCTGTCATTATTTACAGTGGTCCCTGTGCAGAACATCATTATTTACAAAGGTCCCAGGGTGGAAATTTATTATTTACAGTTGTGCCTGGATAGTACATCTTTATTTACAGTGGTCCCTGGGTAGTATATCATTATTCACAGTGGTCCTTGGGCAGTATGTCATTAGTTATAGTGTTTCCGGTGTAGTACATCATTATTTACAATGGTGCCAAGGTGGAATTTCATTAATTACAGTGGTTCCCTGGATAGTATGGCATTATTTACAGTAGATCCTGGGTAGTATATCATTATTTCAGTGGTCCGTGGATGGTTTATCATTAATTACAGTGGTCACTGTGTCCTATATCATTATTTACACTGGTCCCTCGGTAGTATACCATCATTTACATTGGTCCCTTTATAGTACTTCATTGTTTACAACAGGCCCAGGGTAGAATTTCTTTATTTGCAGTGGTCCCTGGATAGTCTATCTTCATTAACAGTGGTCCCTCTGTAGTATGTCGTTTTTGCAGTGTTTCCTGTGTTGTACATTATTATTTACAGTGGTTCCTGGATAGTATGTTATAATTTACATATGGTCCTTGGGTACTATGTCATTGTGTACGGTGATCATTCGGTAGTGTAACATTAGTTACAGTGGTCCCTGCGTAGTATGTCATTATTTTCAGTGGTCGCCGGATAGTATATCATTACTTAAGGTGGTCCCTGGTTAGTATATCGATATTTACAGTGGTCCCTGGGTAGTATATCATTATCTACAGTGGTCCCTGGGTAGTATATCATCATTTACAGTGGTCCCTGGGCAGTGTATCATTAGGTACAATGGTCCCTTGATAGTATATCAGTATTTGCAGTTGTCACTGGTTAGTATATCATTATTTACTATGGTCCCTGAGCAGTATATCACTATTTAGAATGGTCCCCGGGCAGTCTGTCATTATTTTCAGAGTTTCCGGTGTAGTACATCATTATTAACAACGGTCTCAGGGTGGAATTTCATTAATTACAGTGGTCCCTGGATAGTATATCATTATTTACATTGGTCCCCGGATATTATATCATTATTTACAGTGGTCCCTCGGTAATACATCATTATTTTCAGTTGTCCCTGGGCAGTATGTCATTATTTGCAGTGTTTCAGGTGTCGCACATCATTATTAACAACGGTCCCAGGGTGGAATTTCATTAATTACAGTGGTCCCTGGATAGTATATCATTATTTACACTGGTCCCCGGATAGTATATCATTATTTACTGTTGTCCCTCGGTAATATATCATTATTTACAGTTGTCCCTGGATAGTATGTTATTATTTACAAAGCTCCTAGGGTGGTATTTCATTATTTACAGTGGTCCCTAGGTAGTATATCATTGTTTACAAAGGGCCCAGGGAGGAATTTCATTATTTACAGTGGTCCCTGGATAGTCTATCTTCATGTACAGTGATCCCTGGGTAGTATGTCATTAATCACAGTTGTCCCTGGGCAGTGTGTCGTTATTTGCAGTGTTTCCGGTGTAGTGCATTATTATTTAGAGTGGTTCCTGGATAGCATGTCATTATTTACAGTGGTTCCTGAATACCGTATCATTATTTACAGTGGTCCCTTGGTAATATATCATTATTTACAATTGTTCCTGGATAGTGTATCATAATTTACAAAGGTCCTGGGTGGCATTTCATTATTTACAGTGGTCCCTGGTTAGTATATCGTTATTTGCAGTCGTGCCTGCGTTGAATATCATTATTTGCACTGGTTCCTGGATAGCATGTCATTATTTACAGTGGTCCCTGTGCAGTACAACATTATTTACAATGGCCCGAGGGTGAAATTTGATTATTTACAATGGTCCCTTGATAATATATCATTATTTACAGTGGTCCCTGGGTAGGATATCATTAGTTACAGTTTTCCGTGGATAGTGTGTCATTATTATCGTGGACACTGGGTAAAATATCATTAGGTACGGTGGTCCCTGGATAGTATATTATTTTAACTGTGGTCCCTAGATAGCATATCTGCCTCGATGTTATCCTAACATTAGTGTGGATACGTTGGCTTGAGTAGGGTGATCGTTGCTCGGCACAACATCGAGGGCCGAAGGGCCTGTTCTGTGCTGTACTGTTCTATGTTCTATGTATATCATTATTTACAGTTGTCCCTACGGAGTATGCCATTGTTTACAGTGGTCCCTGGGCAGTAAGTTATTATTTACAATGGTTCCTGCGTAGTACAGCATTATTTACAAAGTCGCAGGCTGGAATTTCATTATTTACAGTGGTCCCTGTGCAGGATATCATTATTTACAGTGGTCCTTGGGTGGTATGTCATTATTTACAGTGGTGCCTGGGTAATATAACATTATTTACAGTGGTTCCTGTATAGTATGTCATTATTTACAGTGGTCCCCGGATACTTTATCATTATTTAAAGTGGTCCCTGGATAGTATATCGTTATTTCCAGTGGTGCTTGTGCAGAATATCATTATTGACAGTGGTTCCTGAATAGTATATCATTATTAAAGTGGTCCGTGGATGGTTTATCATTATTTACAGTGGCCACTAGGTACTATATCATTATTTGTAGGGGCTGGTTTAGCTCACTGGGCTAAATCGCTGGCTTTTAAAGCAGACAAAGCAGGCCTGCAGCACCGTTCAATTCCCGTAACAGCCTCCCCGAACAGGCGCCGGAATTTTTGTTACATCATTATTTACAAAGGGCCTAGGGTGGAATTTCATTATTTACAGTGGTCCCTGGATAGTATATCTCAGTTACCGTGGTCCCTGGGTTGGATGTCATTTTTACAGTTGTCCCTGGGTAATGTATCATTATTCACACTGGTCCCTGGGCAGTATGTCATTATTTGCAGTGTTTCCGGTGCAGTACATCATGATTCACAACGGTCCCAGGGTGTAATTTCATTGTTTACAGTGGCCCCTGGATAGTGCAACATTATTTACAGTGGTTTCTAGATAGTATGTCATTATTGCAGTGGCCGTGGGTAGGTATCATCATTTACATTGGTGCCTGGATATTATATAGTTTTTTTTACAGTGGTCACTGGGTAGTATATCATTATTTACATTGGTCCGTGGGTAGTATATCAGTGTTTGCAATGGTGCCTGGGTTGTATTTCATTATTTACAGTAGTCACTGTTCATACATCATTATTTACAGTGGTACCTGGGTGGTATGTCATTATTTACAGTGGTGCCTGGGAAGTATAACAATATTTACAGTGGTTCCTGTATAGTATATCATTATTTACAGTGGTCCCTTTGGAGTGTATCATTAGTTACAGTGGTACCTGGATAGTATATCATCATTTGCAGTGGTCCCTGGGTAGTATAACATTATTTACTGTGGTCCCTGTGCAGGATATCATTATTTACAGTGGTCCTTGGGTGGTATGTCATTATTTACAGTGGTGCCTGGGCAGTATAACATTATTTACAGTGGTTCCTGTATAGTATTATTACAGTGGTTCCTGTATAGTATATCATTATTTACAGTGGTGCCTGGGTAGTATAACATTATTTACAGTGGCTCCTGTATAGTATATCATTATTTACAGTGGTCCCTTTGGAGTGTATCATTAGTTACAGTGGTACCTGGATAGTATAATCATCATTTGCAGTGGTCCCTGGGTAGTATAACATTTTTTACTGTGGTCCCTGGGTAGGATATCCTAATTTACAGTGGTTATTTACAATACTCCCTGTGTAGTACATCATTGTTTACAACGGTCCCAGGGTGGAATTTCACGAGTTACCGTGGTACCTGGATAGTATATCATGATTTACAGTGGTCCCTTGCTAGTACGTCGAAATTGGCAGTCGTCCCTGTGGGGTATGTCATTAGTTACAGTGGTCCCTGGATGGTACATCATTATTTACAGTGGTCCCTGTGTAGTAAATCATTATTTACAGTACTCCCTGGGTAGTATTTCATTATTTGCTGTGGTCCCTGGAGAGTATGCCATTATTTACTGTGGGCCCTGTGTAGTACATCATTACTTAGAACGGTCCGAGGGTGGAATTTCATTATTTACAGTGGTCACTGAACAGTATATCATTATTTACAGTTGTCCCTGGGTAGTATGTCATTATTCAAAGTGGTCCCTGGGTAGTATATCTTTATTTACAGCGGCCCCATGTCGTGTATCATTATTTACAGTGGTCTCTGGGTAGTGTATCATTATTTACAGTTGTCCCTGTTTAGGATGTCATTATTTACAGTGGTCCCTGGGTAGTATATCATTATTTACAGTGATTCCTGGGCGTTATGTCATTATTCACAGTGGTCCCTGATTAGTATAACATTATTGACATTATTGACAGTAAATAATGGCATACTCCCCAGGGACCACAGTAAATAATGATATACTACCCAGGGACTACTGTAAATAATTATTTACTACACAGGGGCCACTGTAAATAATGATGTACCATCCAGGGACCACTGTAAATAATGATATACTACCCAGGGACCACTGTAAATAATGACATCCTAAACAGGGACAACTGTAAATAATGATACACTACCCAGAGACCACGGTAAATAATGATACACGACACGGGGCCGCTGTAAAGTGCTACAGTGAGAGTTTGGTGAGGAGGGAGTAAGGTGAGGAGGGAGTAAGGTGCTCCTTACATTTCATTTCCTATATTTATCAAAGAGCGTGAAGGGAGCCGGAGTTTAGAGTACAGCTGACTGGAAGCAGAGTCGGAGGGCGGAGGTCCAGTTGGTCCACGGGGCAGCTAATTCTGTAAAGTAAGAGGGGATGGAGGCTAGGGCAGTTGCATGCTCCTCCTGTAGGATGTGGGTGGTGAGGGAAACCACTGGTGTCCACGTTGACTATACCTGCGGGAAGTGCACCCAACTCCAGCTCCTCAGAGACCGTGTTAAGGTACTGGAGCTGGAGCTGGATGAACTTCGGATCATCCAGGAGGCAGAGGGGGTTATCGAGAAGAGATACAGGGAGGTAGCCACACCAAAGGTACTGGACAAGAGTAGCTGGGTTACAGTCAGGGGAAAGAAAACTAACAGGCTGACAGTGCAGGGATCCCTCGTGGCCATTCACCTTCAAAAAAAGTATACCGTTTTGGATGCTGTTGGGGGGGATGACCTACCGGGGGAAGGCCCCAGCGGCCAGGTCTCTGGCACTGAGTCTGGCTCTGGGGCTCAGAAGGGAAGGGGGGAGCATAGAAAAGCAATAGTAATAGGAGATTCAATGGTTAGGGGAATAGATAGGAGATTCTATGGTCGCGAGCGAGACTCCCGAAAGGTATGTTGCCTCCCGGGTGCCAGGGCCATGGATGTCTCGGATCGTGTCTTCAGGATCCTGAAGGGGGAGGGGGAGCAGCCAGAAGTCGTGGTGCACATTGGTAACAACGACGTAGGTAGGAAAAAGGGTGTGGAGGTAATAAACAAGTTTAGGGAGTTAGGCTGGAAGTTAAAAGCCAGGACAGACAGAGTTGTCATCTCTGGTTTGTAGCCGGTGCCGGAAACTCTTTAGATCAAATAGTTTGGATGGGGTAGTGTTTGTGCAGTGTGTCCAGGATAGCGAGGCTAGGAATAGGGAGAGAGTGCAGTTGAACACGTGGTTGCAGGAATGGTGTAGGAGGGAGGGCTTCAGGTATTTGGATAATTGGAGCGCATTCTGGGGAAGGTGGGACCTGTACAAGCAGGACGGGTTGCATCTGAACCAGAGGGGCACCAATATCATGGGGGGGGGGGGGGGGGGGGGAAGTTTTCTAGTACTCTTCGGGAGGGTTTAAACTAATTTGGCAGGGGAATGGGAACCGGATCTGTAGTCCAGCAACTAAGGAAGCCGATATTCAGGACGCCAAAGCACGTAGTGATGCAGTGGGGAAGGTAACACTGACAAAGGAGAGTACTTGCAGGCAAGGAGATGGGTTGAAGTGTGTATACTTTAATGCAAGAAGCATCAGGAATAAGGTGGGTGAACTTAAGGCATGGATCGGTACTTGGGACTACGATATGGTGGCCATCACGGAAACTTGGATAGAAGAGGGGCAGAAATGGTTGTTGGAGGTCCCTGGTTATAGATGTTTCAACAAGATTAGGGAGGATGGTAAAAGAGGTGGTGGGGGGGGGGGGGGGGGGGGGTGGCATTGTTAATTAGAGATAGTATAACAGCTGCAGAAAGGCAGTTCGAGGGGGATCCGCCTACTGAGGTAATATGGGTTGAAGTTAGAAATAGGAAAGGAGCAGTCACCTTGTTGGGAGTTATCTATAGGCCCCCCAATAGCAGCAGAGATGTGGAGGAACAGATTGGGAAACAGATTTTGGAAAGGTGCAGAAGTCAAAGGGTAGTAGTCATGGGTGACTGCAACTTCCCAAACATTGAGTGGAAACCCTTTAGATCAAATAGTTTGGAAGGGGTAGTATTTGTGCAGTGTGTCCAGGAAGCTTTTCTAACACAGTATGTAGATTGTCCGACCAGAGGGGAGGCCATATTGGATTTAGTACTTGGTAATGAACCAGGGCAGGTGATAGATTTGTTAGTGGGGGAGCATTTTGGAGGTAGTGACCACAATTCTGTGACTTTCACTTTAGTTATGGAGAGGGATAGGTGCGTGCAACAGGGCAAGGTTTATAATTGGGGGAAGGGTAAATACAATGCCGTCAGACAAGAATTGAAGTGCATAAGTTGGGAACAGAGGCTGTCAGGGAAGGACACAAGTGAAATGTGGAACTTGTTCAAGGAACAGGTACTGCGTGTCTTTGATATGTATGTCCCTGTCAGGCAGGGAAGAGATGGTCGAGTGAGGGAACCATGGTTGACAAGAGAGGTTGAATGACTTGTTAAGAGGAAGAAGGAGACTTATGTAAGGCTGAAGAAACAAGGTTCAGACAGGGCGCTGGAGGGATACAAGATAGCCAGAAGGGAACTGAAGAAAGGGATTAGGAGAGCTAAGAGAGGGCATGAAAAATCTTTGGCAGGTAGGATCAAGGAAAACCCCAAAGCCTTTTACACATATGTGAGAAATATGAGAATGACTAGAGCGAGGGTAGGTCCGATCAAGGACAGTAGCGGGAGATTGTGTTTTGAGTCTGAAGAGATAGGAGAGGTCTTGAACAAGTATTTTTCTTCAGTATTTACAAACGAGAGGGGCCATATTTTTTGGAGAGGACAGTGTGAAACAGACTGATAAGCTCGAGGAGATACTTGTCAGGAAGGAAGATGTGTTGTGCGTTTTGAAAAACTTGAGGATAGACAAGTCCCCCGGGCCTGACGGGATATATCCAAGGATTCTATGGGAAGCAAGAAATGAAATTGCAGAGCCGTTGGCAATGATCTTTTCGTCCTCGCTGTCAACAGGGGTGGTACCAGAGGATTGGAGAGTGGCGAATGTCGTGCCCCTGTTCAAAGAAGGGAATAGGGATAACCCTGGGAATTACAGGCCAGTTAGTCTTACTTCGGTGGTAGGCAAAGTAATGGAAAGGGTACTGAGGGATAGGATTTCTGAGCACCTGGAAAGGCACTGCTTGATTAGGGATAGTCAGCACAGATTTGTGAGGGGTAGGTCTTGCCTTACAAGTCTTATTGACTTCTTTGAGGAGGTGACCAAGCATGTGGATGAAGGTAAAGCAGTGGATGTAGTGTACATGGTTTTTAGTAAGGCATTTGATAAGGTTCCGCATTGTAGGCTTGTACAGAAAGAAAGAAGGCATGGGATAGTGGGAAATTTGGCCAGTTGGATAACAAACTGGCTAACCAATAGAAGACAGAGAGTGGTGGTGGATGGCAAATATTCAGCCTGGAGCCCAGTTATCAGTGGCGTACCGCAGGGATCAGTTCTGGATCCTCTGCTGTTTGTGATTTTCATTAACGACTTGGATGAGGGAGTTGAAGGGTGGGTCAGTAAATTTGCAAATGATACGAAGATTGGTGGAGTTATGGATAGTGAGGAGGGCTGTTGTCGGCTTCAAAGAGACATAGATAGAATGCAGAGCTGGGCTGAGAAGTGGCAGACGGAGTTTAACCCTGACAAGTGTGAGGTTGTCCATTTTGGAAGGACAAATATGAATGCGGAATACAGGGTTAACGGTAGGGTTCTTGGCAATGTGGAGGAGCAGAGAGATCTTGGGGTCTACGTTCATAGATCTTTGAAAGTTGCCACTCAAGTGCATAGAGCTGTGAAGAAGGCCTATGGTGTGCTAGCGCTCATTAGCAGAGGGATTGAATTTAAGAGCCGTGAGGTGATGATGCAGCTGTATAAAACCTTGGTCAGGCCACATTTGGAGTACTGTGTGCAGTTCTGGTCGCCTCATTTTAGGAAGGATGTGGAAGCTTTGGAAAAGGTGCAAAGGAGATTTACCAGGATGTTGCCTGGAATGGAGAGTAGGTCATACGAGGAAAGGTTAAGGGTGCTAGGCCTTTTCTCATTAGAACGGAGAAGGACGAGGGGCGACTTGATAGAGGTTTATAAGATGATTAGGGGAATAGATAGAGTAGACAGTCAGAGACTTTTTCCCCGGGTGGAACACGCCATTACAAGGGGACATAAATTTAAGATAAACGGTGGAAGATATAGAGGGGATGTCAGAGGTAGGTTCTTTACCCAGAGAGTAGTGGGGGCATGGAATGCACTGCCTGTGGAAGTAGTTGAGTCGGAAACGTTAGGGACCTTCAAGCGGCTATTGGATAGGTACATGGATTAGGGTAGAATAGTGGAGTGTAGGTTAACTTCTTAAGGGCAGGGCAGCATGGTGGCCTAGTGGTTAGCACAACCGCCTCACGGCGCTGAGGTCCCAGGTTTCGATCCCGGCTCTGGGTCACCGTCCGTGTGGAGTTTGCACATTCTCCCCGTGTCTGCGTGGGTTTCGCCCCCACAACCCAAAAATGTGCAGAGTAGGTGGATTGGCCACGCTAAATTGCCCCTTAATTGGAAAAAAATAATTGGGTAATCTAAATTAATTTTTTTAAAAACTTCTTAAAGGCAGCACGGAAGCATTGTGGATAGCACAATTGCTTCACAGCTCCAGGGTCCCAAGTTCGATTTCGACTTGGGTCACTGTCTGTGTGGAGTCTGCACATCCTCCCCGTGACTGCGTGGGTTTCCTCCGGGTACTCCGGTTTCCTCCCACAGTCCAAAGATGTGCAGGTTGTGTGGATTGGCCACAAAAAATTGTCCAAAATTCTATGATTAACCTAGGACAAATGTTCGGCTCAACATCGTGGGCTGAAGGGCCTGTTCTGTGCTGTATTTCTCTATCTCTATCCCTATAATAACATACTATCCAGGAACCACTGTAAATAATAATGTACCACAGCGTGGAAAATAATGATATACTACCCAGGGACCACTGTAAGTAATGACATACTATCCAGGGACCAGTGTAAATATTTAAATTACACCCTGGCACCGTTGTAAATAATGATGTACTACATCGGAAACACTGCAACTAATGACATACTGCACAGGGACCACTGTGAACAATGATATACTACCCAGGGACCCTGTAAATAATGAGATACTATTCAGTGACAACTGCAAATAATGATATACTATCCAGGAACCACTGTAAATAATGATATACTTCCCAGGAACCACTGAAAATAACGATATACTGCCCTGGGACCACTGTAAATAATGATATACTAACCAGGACCACCGTAAATAATGACATTCCACCCTGGGACGGTTGTAAATAATGATGGACTACACCGAAACACTGCAACTAATGACATACTTCCCAGCGACCACTGTGAATAATGAGATCCAACCCAGGGACCACTGTAAATGAAGATATATTATCCAGGGACCACTGTGATTAATGAATTTCCACACATGGACCTTTGTAAATAATGATGTACTGCACAGGAACCACTGTAAATAATGACATACTACCCAGGGACCATTATAAATAATTATATACTATCCGGGGACCAGAGTAAATTACGATATACTATTCAGAGACAACTGCAGACAATGATATACTATCCAGGGACCAATGTACCTAACGATATATAACCCAAGGTCCACGATAATAATGATACACTATCCACGGACCACTGTAAATAATGATATGCTTACAAGGGACCATTGTAAATAATCAAATTCCAACATCAGACCTTGGTAAATAATGATGTACAGCTCAGGGATCACTGAAAATAATGACATACTGCGCAGGGACCACTATAAATAATGATATACTACCCGAGGGACCACAGTAAATAATGATATACTATTCAGTGACAACTGCAAATAATGATATACTATCCAGGGACCACAATACCTAATGATATCTTACCCAGGGTCCACGATAATAATGATACACTATCCACGGACCACTGTAAACAATGATATGCTATCCAGGGACAACTGTAAATAATAATAACGTACCCAGGGACCACCTTAAATAATGATATACTATCCAGGGAGCACAGTAAATAATGATATACTATCTAGGGTCCACGGCAAATAATGAAATTCCACCCTGGGACCGTTGTTAATAATGATGTCCGACACCGGAAACACTGCAAATAATGACCACAGTAAATAATGACATACCATCCAGGAACCACTGTAAACAATGTTACACTACCGAGTGACCACCGTAAATAATGACATACTACCCAAGGACCACTGTAAATAATAATGTACTTCACCGGAACCACTGCAAATAATGACATACTGCCCAGGGACAACTGTGAATAATGATATACTACCCAGGCACCACTGTAAAAATGACGTACAACTCAGGGTCCACTGTGAATGAAGATAGATTATCCAGGGACCACTGTAAATAATAATGTACTTCCCAGGGACCAGTGTAATTAATGATATACTACCGAGAGACAACTGTAAATAATGGTATAGTACCCAGGGACCACCTTAAATAATGATATACTATCCGGAGACCACTGTAAATAATGATATACTATCCAGGGACCATTGTAAATATGAAATTCCACTCTGGGACCATTGTTAATAATGATGCACTACACCGGAAACTCTGCAAATAGTGACATACTGCCCAGGGACCACTGTGAATAATCATATACTACACAGGTACAGCTGTAAAAATTACGTTAAACCCAGGGACCACTGTAAATAATGATATACTACCCAGAGACCACCTTAAATAATGATATACTATCCGGCGACCACTGTAAATAATGACATACTGTCCAGGAAGCACTGTAAATAATGTTACACTAACGAGTGACCCCTGTAAGTAATGACATACTGCTCAAGGACCATTGTAAATAATGATATACTATCCAGGGACCACTGTAAATAATGACATACTGCTCAAGGACCATTGTAAATAATGATATACTATCCAGGGACCACTGTAAATAATGATATACTACCCAGAGACCACTGTAAATAATGTTGCACTACCGAGTGACCACCGCAAATAATGACATACTACAAAAGGACCATGTAAATAATAACATACTATCCAGGAGCCACTGCAAATAATGATGTACCACAGCGTGGAAAATAATGATATACTACCTAGGGACCACTGTAAATAATGATATAGGACACAGTGACCACTTTAAATAATGATAAACCATCCCCGGACCACTGTAATAATAATATACTACCCAGGGTCTACTGTAAATAATGACATACTATCCAGGGACCAGTGTAAATATTGAAATTCCACCCTGGCACCGCTGTAAAAAATGATGTCCTACACCGGAAACACTGCAACTAATGACATACTGCACAGGGACCACTGTGAATAATGATATACTACCCAGGGACCCCTGGGAATAATGACATACAGCCCAGAGACCACTATAAATAATGATATACTGCCCAGGGACCACAGTAAACAATGAGACACTATTCAGTGACAACTGTAAATAATGATATAATATCCAGGGACCACTGTACCTAATGATATACTGCCAGGGACCACTGTAAATGATGATACACTACCCAGGGACCACTGTAAATAATTATATACTATCCAGGATCCACTGTAAATAACGATGTACTGCACAGGGACCACGGTAAATAATGAAATTCCTCACTGGGACCGTTGTAAGTAATAATGTACCATGCAGGGACCACAGCAAATAATGACATGCTATCCAGGAACCAGTGCAAATGATGATATTCAACGCAGGATCGGCCGTAAATAATGACTTGCTAACCAGGGGCCAGTGTAAATAGTGGCATGCTATCCAGGAACCAGGGCAAATAATGATATTCAACGCAGGCACGACTGTAAATAATGATGTACTAACCTTGCTCCACTGTAAATAATGAAATACCACCCTAGGACCTTTGTAAATAATGATATACTATCCAGGAACAACTATAAATAATGATATATTACACAGGGACCAGTGTAAATAATGATATGGTATTCAGGAACCACTGTAAATAATGATGTACTTCCCAGGGACCACTGAAAATAACGATATACTGCCCTGGGACCACTGTAAATAATGATATACTAACCAGGACCACCGTAAATAATGACATTCCACCCTGGGACGGTTGTAAATAATGATGGACTACACCGAAACACTGCAACTAATGACATACTTCCCAGCGACCACTGTGAATAATGAGATCCAACCCAGGGACCACTGTAAATGAAGATATATTATCCAGGGACCACTGTGATTAATGAATTTCCACACATGGACCTTTGTAAATAATGATGTACTGCACAGGAACCACTGTAAATAATGACATACTACCCAGGGACCATTATAAATAATTATATACTATCCGGGGACCAGAATAAATTATGATATACTATTCAGAGACAACTGCAGACAATGATATACTATCCAGGGACCAATGTACCTAACGATATATAACCCAAGGTCCACGATAATAATGATACACTATCCACGGACCACTGTAAATAATGATATGCTTACAAGGGACCATTGTAAATAATCAAATTCCAACATCAGACCTTTGTAAATAATGATGTACAGCTCAGGGATCACTGAAAATAATGACATACTGCGCAGGGACCACTATAAATAATGATATACTACCCGAGGACCACAGTAAATAATGATATACTATTCAGTGACAACTGAAAATAATGATATACTATCCAGGGACCACAATACCTAATGATATCTTACCCAGGGTCCACGATAATAATGATACACTATCCACGGACCACTGTAAACAATGATATGCTATCCAGGGACAACTGTAAATAATAATAACGTACCCAGGGACCAC